>NC_084821.1:7078779-7382564 GCF_958449725.1 Rosa rugosa
AATCGATTTTGGGTTCAGCTTGTTTATGTTATCTCAATTCTTACTTGCTTGCTTCTTCAGTTCTTCAAATCGATTTGGTTTTGTTATCACTGCTTCTTAAGTTTGTTTAAGAAGTCTGAAATCATGATTGAGCTATTGTGTGGATAGTGATGATTTTGAGTTCGATTTCAAGTCTTAACGCTGTTGATCTGTTGATTTCAAGTCTGGTTGTTGTTGATCTGTTGATTTCAGTGTGGTATTTCCTTTTTTTTTTTTTTTACAGAGTGTTTGATAATTGGTTTTCATTAGTTTTCCTTTACAAAGTGTTTGATAATTGATTGATAATGACTGTTTGAGTGTTTGATAATGGGTGTTTGATAATTGTTTGACAATGAGTGTTTGTTAATTGATTGTTTCATTGTTTACTGTTATTGAGCTACTAGTACAGCAAATTAGTTGAGCATCGCAAACTATGTTCATTTCTGCTAAATTATGTGTTTGATTTCATTGTCAGGGAAGTGGAGCATTGCAAACTCCCAATGCGACACCAACTGGGTCAAGCACGGGAACAACACCAACTGGGACGCTGACAGATTGTTAATGTTATTTATCTAGTTGAGATGTTGATTTCATGAATAGGTTATTTGAAATGTTCATTACTTGATTTAGTGAATAGATTATGATTTGTTTATTTTGTTGATATTTTGATAGTTGATTTTGCTCATTTTAGGACAGCTAAATTTATCGACTTTGGTCGAAAATATGTGAAAAAAAAAAAAAAAAACCGAACACAACCGACACCGATCCGCACCGCACCGCAAAAGGGTGTAACCGAAGTAAGCGGTGTGGCTTTTTAAAATGCGGTTGCGGTTTTAGATATAGCACAACCGAATGAAACGGTTCGTTTGCGATTTTGACCTAACACCGATCCGCACCGAACCGCGCCCACCCCTATTAATATCCAACATTTGTTACGAGTCATAGTCCATTAAAGAGTATCTTCGTCACTAACAATGAGCCCAAAATTATGGGCCCAAAATTTTCTAAGGCCCGTAATAGACTCAAAATCTAACCGTTGGAAAAGAAAAATAAAATAAATGGCCTGAGGATCGGACCGTTTGGAGAAAAGTAGCCGTTGCCTTGCTCTCAGGTCATTCCCAACAGCCTTAAATACCAGAGCCTCTCAGGCTTCTTTCTCACAAAAGCAATCGATACTAACCATCTCTACTACTCTCTTGCGCTCTGTTACTGCTAAAAGCTCTCTTTTCGTTTCATTTCTATTACTTTGCTGCTTTAATTCTCTCTGCATTTTCATTATCAATGGCTGAAATGAAAGATTGCCACCACCACGTAGTGGAAATCCCGGTTGACGAAGAGCACCAACAGAAGCTCTCGTCCTCCATGACCATCATTTCGGCAATCCAACACCACCCATTGATGGAAATCTCCGAGAGCCCCGGCCATTTGCTTCTTCTCAAGCTCTGGCGAAGAGAAGAAGACCTCTTCGGCCGGCGGATCGCTCGGAGGGAGACCCGAATGGATCTCATCCGCCGCGAAATATTTCAACTCTGTTGCTTCTTCTTGATATTTCATGCCTTTTTCTTGACCATCTTGTTCACTTCTTCGTTAAACTCCGAGGAGGGGAGTTGCCAGAAGTGGTGGATTCCGAGCATTCTTTCGGTTTCGACTTCTGTTGTGTTTGTGGTTCTTGTGCAGGTGAATCTGTGGAGGTACTGGAAGGTGTGGGGACAGTTGCAGAGGGAGAAGATTGAGAATCGAGCTCTGGTGAGGTGTATTCAGGAGTTGAGGATGAAGGGAGCGAGCTTTGATCTGTCCAAGGAGCCGCAGAGTGGGAAGAGGATGAAGAGCTCCAGTGTCGAGATCAAGTGGAAGCCGATCACTTGGTGCTCGCAGAACTTGATCACCATCTGCCTTGTTTGCTTCGCAGGTTTGTAATCTTTGTTGTCATATATATAATGTGCGTGTTGTGAGAGAGATGTTATATATAAAGGGCGCATGGGCTTTATTCTTGGTGGTCTAGGAATCTGATCGGCTTGTTTGTTTTGCAGGTTTGGTGTTTCCTGCATCCAAATTGATGCTTTGCAGCGGCTTCTGAGCTTGGGGAGATTCTTAGTTTATCTTCATCTTTCTAAGGTATTGAATCGTTTTTTTTTTTTTTTAACAATCCAACTGAATGTGCATGTTGTGATAGAGATGTTATACATAATTGGCACATACAATTCATGAAGGAAAGCATTGACAAACTGTACTAAATGTAGGTGTTTCCTGCCTTGTAGATTTATGATCTGCGGCAACTTGTGAGCTCAAGGATCTGCGGCGACTTTGAGCTCGAGGAGTTTCCTTTTGATGATCTTTCTCAAGGTATTGTAACCGTTGATCTTTCTCTAATCTAATGTACATGCTGTGAGAGCAGACTCATACAATTCAACCGTGGTTTTTGACAAATTTTATCCTATATATGCAGGCTGTAAATTTGAAAGATATTGCAACTGAGAAGGGAAGCATTGCGATTCATTGCAAAGTAAAAAGTAACAAATCATGCCAATATCATGCCAATTGCAAGAGCATCATTATGTTTCGAAATGAGATTCTGCTTGCTCCTGAAGAAGTGCTTTGCAAGAGCATCATTATGTTTCAAAATGAGATTCTGCTTGCTCGCTCCTGAAGAAGTGCTTTGTTAGGCACAATTTTGGGATTGTGTGAAAGGCATCGGAAGCCTACTAGCATCAAGTATCTGTCATGGTGGCTCTTTCAATAGTCATATCCATCCTTGACTTCAAATCTTTACAAGAGAACGGTCCGATCACTATCCAGACTCATGCCGACAACCAAAGTACATTCCTTTCGGGTCTCTAGTATATGAAAGAGAGGAAATCGATCTTATCTCCATAATGACCACTCAAATCTAGTGCCTGCTAAGAGATGAGGCCAAAAGATGAGGATTATGCGGCATCTGCGAATGCAAGAGGCTTATATCTCTACTACTTCCGGTCAGATGGGGGGATCACTACTTGTGTGCACTCTTTATAGATGTAATGATGTAATCTCAAATAGATGTAATGATGTAATCTCAAATAGATGTGCACTCTTTATAGATGTAATGATGTAATCTCAAATAGATGTAATGATGCAATGCAGACTTCTCAGTCAATTAATGACCACTCAAATCTAGTGCCTGCTAAGAGATGAGGCCAAAAGATGAGGATTATGCGGCATCTGCGAATGCAAGAGGCTTATATCTCTACTACTTCCGGTCAGATGGGGGGATCACTACTTGTGTGCACTCTTTATAGATGTAATGATGTAATCTCAAATAGATGTAATGATGCAATGCAGACTTCTCAGTCAATTAATCTACTCGTTTACAGCAGCATGGAACTCTATTTCTCTACACAATTTACAGCAGTACCAGACAATTGTCTCATATAACATAGTTGATTAGTTTCAAAATAAAACTTTCAGCTGTATAACAAACTGTTCTCTTGCACATGAACAAGGGTGCTCCACTTACAAGCCAAAAGATAGTGTGAAACAGAATCTAATGGAGGTCAGAGGCAGCGCTTAGTCAAATATCCCAAAGAACTACAGAGCTGATGGAGCAAACAGAACTAAATGGTGATCGCATTTTATAATCCAAAAGAAGCAAGAGAGACGCAAATCGCAAATGATTACACATTAGCCCGTGCTTGTGAAGCCGAAGATCCTCACAATACCTGTAACAAAGAAATCCGGGAAACCAAAAACATTGCATCAGTTGAGTTTGCCTTCTGTTGAATGAGCTTGGTGGAACAGGAAGCTTCTCATGTTACCTTCATTGATGTTGTCCTTCCCAGCATATGCAAGCAGATTGCTTTTAGGATTCCAGTCAACACTGTTCATGGCAGGCCCACATGGAATTTGATGCACTGTACGCCCAGTTTGAACATTTGACTGTTTTATACAGCAACAATTTAATGACTTAGATACAGCACAAAGTCAAGTGCAGTGATAAATCAGCTTCCTAGAATGATAGGCTGCAACACTTCTAGTAGAGGCGAATATACTTCTTGAAAAGATGAATGACAGAGTAAACCATACTTACTATGTCAATGAAACAATCTGTACTGCCAGAAGCAATATACTCTCCACTGTGGTTAAAGCTTATTGTCCTCACAGCCGATCTGAGGAAAGGTACAAGAAGAGGTCATACCACAACAAGGACTGCAGATGATTAAAGTCTACTCAGCTAACTATGAAGAAAAAAGTTTACAGTGGCCATGGTTACTCAATTCACATACTTTCTATGATGTTATGGATTATGATAAGGACCCTCAAGTAGAACTCACTTTATTTTTGTGAACGTTCGCACACAGAGCAACTCCGAGATATCCCATAGGCTGACCAAGGAATCGGCACTCCCAACAGCAAAATATCTGTCATAGTACAAAGGGCATGCGACACAGACCAAGGCCGTCATGTGACCTCATGAAAGAATTGTTGCAGGGAAGAAATAGAACAACATAAAATACCTAAACATTTTTTAGGATGGGATCCATGAGAGTGGGAATGCTTATGTAGGTAGTTCAACTATTATAGCAAGATAATAGCATAACAAGGTAAAAGTTAGAACGGTGTTGTTCTTTGAAAATGAAGAAACAATAGAACTTTGTATCATACCTTCCACATGGGTCAATTGCAATGCAATGACAACCAGCTGTATGAGCCATGATACTTTCAAGTGGTTGAAGAGATGGGTATGATAGCACCTCAACAACGCCTTTCTCATCTGAAGAAAATACAAAAACTTAGTGTTCCAGCAGATAGAAAGGGAAAAGAATTATTGTAATAAATTGTTCTCACCCTTTCCAGTTGTCACGAACAAAATATCACTTGTTGTGTTCCAAGCAATTTCATTTACCTGGAAATGAAGACTAAACAGTATAACCATGGACTAGGATGAAGCATTAAAGTATAAGGATCATAGAGAACAAATAAGTTATACCTGTTTTCACAACTATGCATCAGTTCTACTACCATAAATTAGTGGAATTGATTGACAAATTAACTTTGAAGAACAAATCATGGTATGTAAGATAATGGATATAAACATGAAAAGCATTGATGTCATTGAGAAGGAAGAATTTATTTGTTGACAGATTTTATATATTACAGCTTCAACATGGACTAGACATCAAATACAGCTTTGCCCATGCAATATGAACCATAGTAGAACAACCTCGTTCCTTTCTAATATCACACCTGCAATAAAAAAAAATGAAAAAAGCTCGGATTCAAACTTCATAAGAGAGATTAATTAACATCATAAACATACTGATAACTATGAAATAGACAGAAGGAACAAGGTTTTGTAACACATGCATTCCTTCTTAAGATCAGATTTTGAGTTGCCTTTGCATATCATACACATGAACTGAATATCTCAAGGTTGAGCATCAATTCTTTTCCCAAAATCCTCTGCTATTAAAGCTAAGCCTCATATACAACATGAAATAGAAAGAAGGAAACTAAATTAGTTTTTTTTACCTCGTAATGGAACTTCCTCTTGTGAATTGGCTTAAACGTCCGAACATCCAAAATTGTCAATTCGTTGTTCTACATTTTAAGGAGAAAATGCAAAGACCATTAGAACAACAAACATATCCATAGCTAGTGATACTCACTAATCACAACTCAAACAAATAAACAGCTCGAAAAATTCTCCAACTCACACAACTAAGCATACCGTATCACCAACTGCTATGAGCTCGCCATCAGGTTTATATGCAATGTTAATGTTCAGGCCACTAAGTTCCGCTAGCTGCACACACTTCCCGGCTGCACACGCCAAATTACAAAATCACACAACCGATGTCCTAGCCTTATATCGAACAAATCGATAGATCAAACAACTCACTACGATCATCCCAGAGACGAACAGTTTTGTCCATAGAGGCAGTGGCAACCAACTCGGCATGCTTGGGATCCCAACACAGCTGCTCCACACTATCCCTGTGCCCCTTCAATTCAACAGAGTTACCCTGCAACATGCATACACACAAATCTACATATAACATCGAATTTCCCTCACTATATTGATTGAAATTAGTAATAACTACAAGTAAATCAGAGATTCAGAGTACCGGAGCTTACATTTCCATGAGGCTCAATGTGCCAAACCCTAGCGGACTGATCCTCAGAACCCGAGGCGAGCTTGGTTCCGGTGAAGTTCCAAGCCACCGATCGCACCTATTGCACAACGAAACAGTCAAAATCGAGAGGAGCAAGAAATGAAGTAGGGCTTGGTGGATGTTGAAATTGGAAAACGAAAGGTCGCAGAAAAGAGAGTTACCTCCTTCTCATGGACACGGTACTCTCTGCTTAGGAGATTCTTGAACGGCGTCGTCTTCTCCATCTCCGGCGGGTTTCAGTTTCAGATTAAAGTCACTGAAATTTGAGTCTGATTGGAGCAGAGAGAGAGAGAGAGAGAGAGCGAAAGTGAATTGTGAGTAGCGGGAAGAGAATTCCCTATTTATATGTCATTATTTGGGCTCGACCCGAAGTATGGTTCCGAAATTGGCTATAACCAATCCATAACAAACCATCCTATTGGACTTACATAGAAGAGGGCCAAGAGGCCCATGTTATTGGTTTGTGAGCATCTTAACAGCGTGTAATTCTGTAAATGAGTTGGGCTGAAGCGAATATCAAGGTGATCGAGTTTGGTTTAGTGACTTTGAGCCGGGTTTGAACTTAAATAATTTTTTCCGAGCTCCAGCGTGGCTCTTTGATTTTTATTTTATTTTTTAAGTTCGAGCTCAGTTGAAATTGACCAAAATTTAAAATTCTGCAACTTGGAGCCACAACATTCGAACAAGGCCAAGAACAGGAGGGGGAAAAAAATTTGCCAAAGTGGTTTTACCTAATAATGTAAATAATTTTGCTTGAAAAATGAGAGGGATTTTGTGTGTTTCTAAATTTTTGAAATTCTTCACATTGGTGACGAGGATAACGTATAATCTCATGAGAAGCAAAGCTTAGCTTTGCAGCGGCTTTTGAGCTTTGGGGAGTTTCCTCATTCATGCTGATCTTCAGTTATTGTAATGGCGAATTTATAGTGCAACTTGTGAGAGTAGTTATGTCAATTGTATATAACTACCGCATACAATTCAACCGTAGTTTTGTCGAATTGTAGTTCTCTCCGTAGTGTAAACTTGAGAATGGAAAGCATTGAACAGAAAGCTGTAGCAACAAACAAGTCGCTCATTGCAAAGTAGAACAAACCCATCATCAATTCAATGCTGCCTTGGGTTCAAAATAAAAGCTTTCAGCTGCGTCTAGTTTCCTAAATCATTCGGGATAATATATGGGGCAATAAGCTAGAATGACTCTAGGAGTCTAGGACAACCATAAGATGCAGCAGCACTAGCTAACACCAACAATAGTGCCTCATGCAACATAGTTTTGGCTCCTCAAGCAGGGACGGAGCTACTCAAGGGCCTGAGGGGGCCATGGCACCCCTTAACTTTTTGACTGCATATGTAATTGTTGCTTGCAATCTAGTTGACTTGAGTTTCTACACACACAATTATTAATATTGGCACCCCCTAGTTCTCCACGTGATTAGCTTCACATGAAAATATAATATATCTCACCTATCTTTTGATTGGTTAGTTTGGAGTAATAGTAAATAATAAAGACTTTTTGGATTTTAGAAGCAGAACCATGAGTAAAATAATATTTGGAGCATGCTTGTTGCACCTTGGTATTTGGAGAAACGCCTCCTTACAGCACGCCTGTTTAATCTGATCAAATCAATTATACAATTATACAATATTTTAATATTTTTTTAATATATTTTTTCTCATCCATCTTGTATTGGCCCCCCTTAGTTGTGATCTCTGGCTCCGTCCCTGTCCTCAAGTACAAATAAAAACACAGAAAACAAATCGAGCGAAATATAAAGGCTTGACGCTCAATTTTACATCAAAGGTGGAGAATCCAAATTACAAAACAGTTAAAAGCATAAAAACCAACCAGCATTTGAATGACAGTCCCCAGCAATCACTCTTCATTTTTTTTCTGCCTTGTAGTTTTTCCAGGCCTCAAGTCCTCATGCCCCGAGATTCACCATAATCATTCAGGTACCGAAACTAAAGTTTCACCATATAAAGTGATGTAAAAACTACTATACTTAAACCCGAGCAACACTTCAGGCAAATATCGACCGCTTGGCAAACTAGGCCTAAACCCGAGCAACTCTTCAGGCAAATATCGACCGCTGCAGACTGGCTTCTCTTCTTTACGGCATTCAATCCAGACCAACTCATTACTTTCAAATAGTTCAATCACAACTGTACCGCCTTCTGTAATAAAACACAGATCCCAACCACAATTTAATGAAGTGAACACATCTGGTAAATCGTCTTCTCTAAATCCGAAGAGTTTAACCCAAGATTCAGGCACCGCATACTAAGCCCATCATCTGCCTTTAACCACATACAAAGGCATCCTCCTGATGAAAGAACCCTTACGTATGTCTCATCTTTTGGGAACCAAACAGGCAATGTCATTTCACGGAACTCCTCCTCTGCCAAATCAAAAGCATACATACTCGCTGGGTCTGAAACTCCACTGCGGTAGTTAATCCAATGGATTGCTTCATTTAAAAGAGTCCCCACCTCGTGACCGCAGTCTGGTGATGACAAGTGAGGAGCTTCAATAACTTTCCAAGAGTTGGCCCTCAGTGAAAAGATATAGACATGAAAATGTGTGCTATCGCCCGGTATTACAAAAACAAGCTTGTAGTCATCTGTGGACGAGACATAACCAAAACCAGAAATTACAAAGTCTAGACGCTGTCTTTCTCCGTTTTCGTCCATGTAGTCAGGCATCCTTGGACTAGGTATTTTGCGGACAAATCCTGTTGATGGATTACAGATAGACAAGGCTACCAAACCAGTTATATAGGAGTCACCTAGAAGAACCAAGCCATTGCACGTGGTCCTTACTAGCTGCTCACATTCCACTGATGGGAAGCTGAGGCGTATAACTGAACCCTTGAAACTATGTTCCCATGATTGAAATTGAGGGGACTCACAAACAAATATGGGGTGGATTCTTTGGCTGAGGTTTCCCTGCTGTAATGCTAGTTGGAGGTGGGATTTGGCGAATTGAGGATCGGAAATGATGATAAAACGCCACCGTTTTGACACACAAGTGAACCGGATCAGTGTTTTGACCGGCAACCGGCACAGAATTTTCACTACAATATCTTCAGGGAGATCGAAGCCCTCCTCCTTCTTCAACATTGACAAGACCTAGAATGTGTGAAGAGATTCAGTGAGTGGATTAAATCAACTTAATATAGTATGCAAGTAATTGTTTTCTTCTTCTTTAATATCACTGATCAAATAACAAACAGAAGTACACAACAAGCAGTATTCAAAATTTTGTTCCACAATATGCATTCTCAACTCGTACATCCATCAAAGGCTTGAAAGTTTAAACATAAGAAATGCTAAATAACTCACAAAAGTACATTCATGTTTGATTGTTCTAAAGACTTAAGGTATCATGGAGGACCAAAAAGGACTGTAAACCATGAAACACAAGTTAATTCTTCAAATAGAAAGAGGGGTATGGATTATGATCAAAACCCTTGCTTTTGCAAGATTAAAACAGAAAGCAAATCCGTAAAGCCAGCTTCAATTCACATTAGGAATTCTAAACGTGTATTGGTGATCAAATGAAACAAATCAACTCATCGAAGCTACTGCTACTAGCTTTTACCACTACGTACAACTCAAAAGGCTATGCAACAAGCTTGATGGAGGTCTATTTAAGAGAAACTTAAAAGAGTAGATCAGGACCACATTATATTTTCAGGTCCTATTTTGCAGTTCATGTAGGATAGGAATAGGATTGAAGAAATAAGAAAAGAAACAAAGAATAGCTTTGTATGTAAACATGAAATGGACGTTTAAGACAGAACGATGGATCGGAAAATGTTTCTCATTGTTACCCTAAATGGCTGACTAAGGAGAAAACGGAAAATCTGAGAGAGGAGATGAATAAACTAAAAAAAAAAAAAAAAAAAAACAAACAAACCAACCTGAGACGATGAAGATGATTTGTTCCGGTTCTTAACACCAGCTATTTGACTTGAACCCAAGGCACTTGACTTAGTTGACTTCAGAATCCTCTTCATTTTCGGGTTTAGGGACAAGCTGACTGCTGACATGTTAGGAATTTGACCTAAAATTCCTCTTGCGGAAGCAGACAAGTGCAGCAATATAGATAAACGATCGAGAAAAACAAACACGAACTTGTTAACGAGGTTCAGCAAAGAACTTTGCCTACGTCCCCGAGCTGCTTGGGTTTCACTATAGAAGAAGAAGAATACACGAACAAGAATACAAGAGTCTCTCACAAGTTCTCACCAACTCTCAAGACCTCACTTGCTCTCACAGATTCAAAGACTTGATCTACTACTACAATCTATGCCCCTATTTATAGTTATCTAACAAGACCCTATAAGACATTGGAAACCTATTCCCAATAGACATAGAAACCATTACAAAGTAGGATTATGTAGCAGGTAGGAAACAATCAAAACTCCTTTTTGATCAAGGATTAACAAATCCTTATCCTATGTGGAATCGGATCCACACACCCAACATGACAGACCAAAAATTAGAGCTATAATCAAACAGAGTAGCCAAAGCACAATCATATTCTGTCAATCTCTATTAACTGGCTTAATTAAACCCATTTATCATCTGCAGACTGCAGCTTGATAAAACTGATTTGATAACCCTTCAACACATTCCAGCTTATATATTTGACGAATTTATTTCCTTCCTAACATGGCACTGCTTGCTATTTCATAGTTCACTGCTTGCTATTTGCCTTAATCTCAAGAACACTACTGCGTTAATGATCACAACTACTTGGATTACAAAAACCACTCAATCACATTCACAAAGATTCAATCATTTACATCTTGGTGAATGGTGATATCAGTTCAAACACAAAAGTGTATACCAAATCAAAAAAGGAAACGTCATTAACTCACCAGTATGAAATATTTCTGTACCAGATTATGAACAAACTCAGTAATTCCCTGCCAGTAAGTTCATGCTGCCTCAGCAATTCGCTGACTTCCTCCATACTCGACGCCTCTCTCCTTAACCTCTTGGCTTCTCTTGAGGAAATGAGGAAAATGTCGCCAACTAGGGGAACCCCAAGGGGGTTTTTTTTCTGATTTTTGAGACCATACGTCGCCGTATTGTCCAGTAAGTTAAAATCAGTTCGGTTCGGTTTTTGACCGGTCGAAACCGAAATCAAAACCAAAACCGAAACCTAACTACTTCAGTTCGTTGCGGTTCTGTTTTTTTGGTTCAGCTTTTTTTTAGACTCCTGACCAAATGTTGAAATTTAGCTCAAAATGTTCATTTACTCCGCTAAAAAATGTGTGCCCACTTTCCCCATTTAAAGGTAAAAAATACAAATTTGGCCTCTGAATAATTAAAAAGTCATTAGAGACTTCGCCGGAAACTTCATTAAAATTTGCCGGAGGACCCCAAAAAAGTTGTCAGAGATCTTATAAGTCTGTCGCTGAAGACTTTATTACCCCCAATAAACCCCAATAAATTTTTATTGAAGGGGGCAATAAAGTTTTTATTCGATAACTATATCTTTTTGGGCAGATGCATTTTTTGACGAATGGTTTTTGCCTAGAGGTGGAGAAAAACATTTTAGCGTAAGTGATGAGGAAAATGTATGAGACATGAGAAGAACAAGGACAAGTTAAATGAACGAGCATTAAATGTTTAGACACTTGGCAACAAATGCAGTAGCATAGCTTGAATTTAACCAAAAGAGTCGGACTCGAAAAATATATGGATACATTTACTCGACAGCTATCTGCTATACAAACAGAAAATGAAACAAGGACCCGACAAACATCAAAAAGCATCCTTGGCTTGGCGTATGACACCCAAGGCTTCCGCCTCACTTGCTGAGGCTGATATATTTAACAACTGCCGGATCTCTGTACTGGATGTGCGAAGAAAAGGATTGCAAGCCTTCTCCAGTAACAATGTAGTAGGAACCTGATACATCACAACAGATTCGACAATAAGGGCATGAAAAGGGTCATGTGTGCATCAACACATATGTAACATTGCCATATGAAACCAATATAAACATAGATACTTTCTTGCTCTATGAAAAAGATGGATTTTGGGATCTGTGACTTCGCATCAGATGTAATCACATTCTCACTATCCAATTAGTGGCTTTCCAACCAGATCCGAAGTCACAGATCACTAAATGCAACCTCAAAAGACCATACTACTAAAATAAGAAGCCAGGGTATTTACCGTAGGCACGCCTTTGCTGCGAAGATGTGCGACACGGGCTGCGTAGGACTGAAGTGCCTCGTTCTCAGGTTCAATAGATAAGGCAAACTTAGAGTTACTCTGTCACAAATGGTTGCCCCTCAAGTCAGTTCCCTGTTCTGAACTTTAAAACATTATATAGCTTACAGAAAACTGAAAAGGTAACATGACTAACCAATGTATATTCATGACCAAAGTATACTTCTGTATCATCTGGCAAAGACATGATCTTTGTAAGGGAAGACTGCATCTGTAACAGACAATCAACTGATTAACAAACAGATTATGAAACACACATATATAGTATATATAAAGTTGAACAAATGTAACAAGATAATCATTGCTTCGAAGTGTTTAAAACAAAAGGACCACCTTCACTATTAACTGCTTTGAACCGCCATTAAGTTGCAAAGCTTTGCTTTTAATGTTTTATCTCAAGGGTGAGCATTAATCAAAGAAGACAAATGCAGCACAACTACAAAATTGTTTTTTAATATTTACTGCAAAATTCTATAGGATAACAATTTCATCTTCTGGCAGTAACCCCTCAAACCAACTTCTGACAGAGACCCTCACTATTTTACAGGATGTTCCCTCCTCGAACTCAAACATAGCACCAGTTTTGACTGATCAAACAATAGTGAGGACATAATAGATAGGCCAAGAATTACCTGGTCAGGTGTTCCTTCAAACAATTTGCCACATGATAGGCTGAACAAAGTGTCTCCTGTAAATATTGACCCTGATCCGGGAAAGTAGAAGCTGATGTGACCTGCATGCAGCAAATTAAGACCAAGAGATAAATTACAAATCAACAAGCAAGGAATGATGGTTCATCTGTAAATGTCATTAATTGTGGAACTACATCTATAAAGCTAATTTGCAGTTTGCAATGTGGGGACTCTGATTTTCTTTTGTAGGGACTCTGATTCTAGGTCAGCACATTTACAACCATTCTAGTAATCTTTGTATACCACAATTCCATTTCTAAAAAATTTCAAATATTAGATTTAAGAGAAAGGAGCCAACAGCGTGATTCCCTGATCATATACAAGCTAAATGGCATATAATGCTTACAACAGTTTGATCATTCACAGTAACTGAAGTGGAAGAAAGAAAAGGTGGTAACAGAATATCACCAATATGCACAAGAAGTACGCACATCCAAATACATAAAGAAACACTAGAATTAAACCAAAAGAGAATAAAAAGTAGATTTCACATATGGATTAGGTGTCCAGTCAATATGATTCTAGCAGGTAACACTAATGAAAGAAACTTGTACATTGCTTTGAGAGCTACCGTCAGAGTGCTAGTTAAACACCAACAAAATAATCATATTTTATAATAATGGTAAGGAAATGGGATGTTTAGCAGGGGAGTTCAATGGATTAGTCGAATGTAGTCAAGTAATGAAAATGACCTTTGGTATGACCAGGCGTCCCCATAACATGGACCTCATGGCCTGCAAACATCCATTTGTCTCCGTCGTTTAAAACGATATCAATGCCAGGAATTCTGTCTCGGTCTATTCCTGAACCAATCACCTACAAAAAACAATTGCATAAGTACATATGCAGAAAACTAGTGAGCCTAGAAGGAAAAGTTTTCTGTAAACTATGTAGCAACTATTGGCCAAAGAAGACCAAGGCAGTTCTGATTCAGATTCTTCGCAAATCTGAAACAATTAACAACATGGCTTCGTACAAATATAAAATACCATTTCTAATGTTTGACATGGTGCCATAAGTTCATTAAAAAGAAGGGTAACTATCACAAATAGTACCTGATCTTCTGCCAATCCAAGAAATTGGTACCCAAACTTTCAATTCGATCAATAAGGTATCCTATCCATTGAAAAGAAAAGAAAAAATCTGATACATACATTCACTGCCATCTTTTTTTGTCTTGTGCTCACCCCCTTCACTTTCAATTTCTTAGTTAATCATCTGAGCCTTTTTACATATTAAACTTGCTGACGACATCATATAAACTTTAAATTCTTAACCCAAGACGCTTTTCCATCTTCAGGGACTCCCTCCAGCTCATAGAACTCAAAGACGATGATGGAGTATCGCAGTCCTTGATGTCCAAAGAAAAGCTACTTCCATGGTGGCCGGAGAGAAAAAATCTCTATCACTGGAAATAGATATACCTTCTTCTTCTTCATGGCAGAAAGCGCAGGTCCCAAAATTATTTTGATAGTTCGGGCACTTTATTGCTTGAAAGTTTGAGTACCAGCTTGCCTTATGGGTAAAATTTTAAGGTACCATTTAAAAACATTCTACCCCCCACCCCCCAACAAAGATAATGCAGGAGAAAAAAAAAATTGATATGATTCTAAGTAGGTTACTTTAATCTACAGTGTGAGCAGTTTAATACACTATGTCATGTATTCTCCTACGGGTCCTACATAATGACCTTTTAAAGTAAATGATTTCAAATGTAATGCTTGAGCATATGCATGGTCTAGAGTAGTATGAAAGCTGTTTAAGTGTCATATAAGCCAGAATGCCAGAATGACCTTTTAAAAGTAAATGACTTCAAATGTAATGCTTGAGCAAATGTATGGTCTAGAGTGGTATGAAAGCTGTTTAAATGTCATATAAAGCCAAAATGCCAGAACAAACATTCAGATACAACTCTGAAAAAAGAACCAAACTTTAAATAATTGTTTCCATTAAGATTGACTCTGCTTGAGGACGTCTAACGAGCACTAAGACTAAAAGAAAGAAACTAAAATACAAATGACAAAAACTAAGCAAGTGATACTGGACAGCAAAAAAAAAAAGAACCAGAAAAAACTAATGCTACCATACCTTTGCACCGTACCTTGCTTTTAACTCTGCATTTCCCCCAGTGTGATCATGATGATGATGAGTATTCAGTATATATGTCAGATTTCGGTTTCTCTTACTCAAAGCATCTATAACAGGAACAGCTTCAGAAGGATCTACAACACCAACTGTGCCAGTATCCACATCGTGCAGAAGATACGCATAGTTATCTCTAAGACACGGTACCTTAAAATGAAAAAGAATATTAAATTCAAGTTGGAAGCAATGAGCATGAATAAGAACAATTTTTTTTTTTCTTTTGGGTCTGGAGATATTAACTATTGGTTGAGGTGAATGAGTATGAATGCATACAAATTATGAGTGCACTTGTGTATTTGCATATACACAAACATATAATAACAAGCACAACGACAGGAGAGAAGAGGGGGAAAAGGCTCCGATGTGGAAATGAACAAAAACAAGATTTCAAATTTAATTTTGGAACAAGCATTTTACCAGACGAATACAACATTTGCTAATCGAAATATCCACTTTTGACTCCAACAAAAGCTCATAACTTAATTACAACGCATCCCTACAGCAATTTGTCTAAAGCAGTGTAAATTAGCTCAATGAGTCACCAATGCAACTAACTACTCTAATGATCCATGTCACCAGCAAACTTAATCTAGAAATAGTGAACTACATTATCACTCTATATAGTTCAGCGATCAAATGCCGAGCCACGTTAAACTAAATTACTAAAGCCTTCAAACTTTCCGATCGACACAAGGAAATTTTCGACATAACTATACTCAAAGCCTATACCGATCTAGACACCCAAATCTTTCATAAATGATTCCAAAGCAAAACCATAGAGAGATCTGTGAATGCTCACCAATTCGATTTGCAACGAGGCCGAGATTTTGGAAACACTGCAGAACTGAGAAACTTCAAGCGATCGACTCGCCGCTCCGCGCAAGGATTTCAACGGCACAGACAAAAGTTGCATGAATCCATACAAGAGGCCTTTCCTAAAGCAAAGCTGCCGCATCCCAGGCCACACACACAGCCCACTCCTCCCCTACAAGGTTTTCAATTTCCACAAACAAGACCGATTCAACACTCAAAATCAGCAAAAACAAAAATCACCACAAGATTCAGAACACAATTCAGTAGAGAAATTGGGAAATGATGAGAGAAATAGTGAAATTGAAGTGCGGAGAGAGAGAGAGAGAGAGGGGGGGGACGAACCCTAGAGCAAGAGAGGGAGACCATGGCGGAAGAGGCCTTGGAGACCGTCGTCTGCATCTCTCTCTTTCTCTCTCAGAGAAATGGCTTTTGCTTTTTCATTTGGCGCTTTGGGTTTGTGGGTTGGCACTTAGTTGTTGAGTTCTGAACCGACCAGAAATTATTAATTGTGATAACTTTTTTTCTTTTTTGGAATATAAATCTCACCCACTTTTTTGCATTTTGGTCCACCCTTTTCTTTGTATTGATTAATTGTATTTTCTTATGTTTTTTCAAAAAAAAAAAAAAAAAAAACTTTGATGTGCACCACAAGTTCATCTTCTTCTTTACCGAAATCAAAAAAATTCTGCTAATTAATTATGACCATATTTTTTTCTCCGACCCAAGTTCATCTTCTTCTTTACCGAAATCACAAAAATTCTGTTAATTAATTATGACCATATTTTTTTCTCCCACCCAAGTTCATCTTCTTCTCTACCGAAATCACAAAAATTCTGCTAATTAATTATGACCATATTTTTTTCTCCGACCAAGTGTTTGTTTTTTTCGCTGAAAAACACTCACCTGAAATTTTCAAAGAAAACTGTTTTTCCGACCAAGTGTTCATTTTATCAGTATTTTATCAACAAACACTGATAAAATACTGATAAAATGAAGTCGTTTTGGAATTCAAGCGGCATATTTTCGGACAAGTAGTTTTGATGACAAATAAGAAGAAATTTGGTGAAAAAGAAGATGAAGTATCGAAGTTGAAATTAGTGCTTTGCGGTGGCAACTCATCTGTGCTTTTGACGAATTCTAATCTTAGCTTGAAAGATATTGCAACTGAGTATGAAAGCACTGAAGAGAGAGCTGTTGTTCGAAAAATGAATCGACTTGTGAACAAACCCATCCTGCACATTACAAGAACATATGCGTCTCTTTACTTGCAAGAACAATAGTTTCTGACAGTGTAACACATCTTTTAATGTGCTTAGTCTCGCTTGCATGAGCACCGTTAACCTTACTGTATGTGTGCGCCTTGCATTCAAATTCTGATTGCACAATTCTGTTTAGGATTGCGAGTATTCAAGATGTAAGATAAGAAATGAGTGATCATCTCTCTCACTACCTTTGAATTCTATAGCCTGCTAAGGGAAGAGGATATGCAACTACTGCGCATGCAAGATACGAGTTTTAAACCTGTTTAGAGATTACTATTTCCAGTACCTGAATAGTACGCGTATATGTATTCTGTATTATCAATGCTAACTTAACTTCTTAAGCAATTAATTTACTCATTTACGTAGTCCTTGTTCAATTACAACTGGCAAGTACAAGGAACTAAACGGCGACCATTTATCATAGAATAAAAAGTTAAAAACTGTCAGCTGTTGTCTAATACCGCACAACACTGTTTTGGGATCATGGAATTTCAGTATCAAAGTTAGAGTTGCATGCACAAGAGTGCTCCACTTACAGTCCAGAGGAAAATAGCAAAACAGAATCTAATTATTAGATATTAGCTCGAACTTTTGAAGCCAAATATCCTAAAGATACCTGCAACAAATTAACGTAACCAAAACATCACATCAGTTAAGTTTGCCTTGTGTTAATGGATTAGCCTGGTGTGAATAACAAACAGTAATTTACCTTCACCAGGGGGTTTGATCTTGTCATCCCCAGCATATGCAAGTAGATTGCTTTTAGGATTCCACTCCACACTGTTCATGGCAGCCCTACAAGGAATTTGATGCACCGTCCGCCCAGTTTGAACATTTGACTGTTTTATACAGCAGCAATTTAATGAATTAGGTATATCTGAATTAAGCAAAAAAAAGAAACATATAGATAAAATAAAAAAATGGCAGGACTAGCAAGGTAGAATGACAGAATGCCGCCTTTATAGTCGAGCGCTCTTCCATAAGGGAGAATACTGCTCTTCAAAAGCTGAATGACAGAGTAAGCCCTTTAAGATACTTACTATATCAATAAACCAGTCTTCACTGGCACAAGCAAGATACTCTCCAGTATGGTTGAAGCTTATTGTTCTCACAGGCGATCTGAAGAAAATTACAAACAGAGGTCATAACAGGACAAGGAATGCAGATAATTAAAGTCTTTGCAGCAAACTAAGGAGAAAAAATGTACAGTGGCCATATTTTACTCAATAACTGCAGAATTACAATTTTGTTAAAATAGTATTACAATAGGAAAACTACAGTAGAACTCACTCAAGTTTTGTAAATGTTCGCACACAGAGCATCTCTGAGATATCCCACAAGCTGACCAGGGAATCGGCACTCCCAACAGCAAAATATCTGTCATGGTACAAAGAGCATTAAAGAGTATGTGACAGGGTTAAAGTAGGAAATCATATAGTGTCTTCAAGAGAAATTTGGAGAGACAAAAAGAAATAGAACAATGTAAATACTGTATATAAATGCATTCTAGGATGGGATCTATGGAGTGGGCATGCTGATAGTAGGCAGTGTTCAACTATTACAGCAAGTTAATGGGCAGATGAGATAAAAGAGGTTCTTTTTGTCATAAATGAAGAAATGATACAACTTTGTGGTATACCTTCCACGTGGGTCAATTGCAATGCAATAGCAACCAGCTGTATGAGCCATGAGAGTGTCAACTGGTTTAAGAGATGGGTATGATAGTACTTCAACGGTGCCTGATCAGAAGAATATATATTTAGAATATATATCCCAGCAGGTAGAGATAATAAAAATTGATTGTATTAAATTGTTCTCACCATTTCCAGTTGTCAAGAAGAAAATATCACTTGTTGTGTTCCAAGCAATTTCATTAACCTGAAAAGGAAGAAGACTAAATAAGACTTAGGGGCATCCCTTGGATTGAAGCATTCATGCTGATACAAATAAATTACACATGTACTCAAAACTGTGCATCAATTCTACATCCAGTAACTAGTGGAATAGATTGACAAAAGCCTTTTGAAGACAAAAACATGGGGATAGATGTTGTAGTATTACAGCTTCAATCTGGACTAGTCATCCAATACAGCTTTTTGCATGTGATATCAAATCATATTTCAATTTGTAGAAAATAACTTATTCCTTTGTAATATTACACCTGTAACGATAGAATGAAAAGATTCGGTCTTGAACTTCAGAAGAAAGAGAGATTAATTAACATTTTACATATGCTGATAAACCCTCTTGTGATTTGTGTTCTAGATAAATTCCTTATTGATGTCAGTTTTCTAAAGCTACCTTTGCATATTATACCCAAGCCTTGAATTTCTCAAATTTGAGCTTCAAAAGTTCTTGCAAATGCCTAGCAGTATGAAAGCTAAGCCTCTCGAGAACATGCAACAGACAAGTCATTAAAAAAAACCATCTCTTTGATAGGTTACCTCATAATTGAACTTCCTCTTGTGAATTGGCTTAAATTTCCGAACATCCAAAATCGTTAGTTCATCATCCTACAATTTAAGGACAAAACAAACAAAACCATAAGAACACCAAACATCCATATCTACTGAGGAAGCAAACATCCCTCATACAACAGAGCTTTCACACACAAGTAAACATACCCTATTACCAACCGCAATGTGCGTCCCATCCGGCTTATACGTAATGTTAATGTTTTCGCCACTAAGCTCCGCTAGCTGCGCACACTTCCCAGCTGCAGAACCCAAAAACACAGTCACATACCCCATTACAGCATCAAAATTCCTAGCTCTACACCGAAAAAAGCTATTAAATTGACACATCAAATGACTCACTCCGCGCATCCCATAGCCGAACGGTTTTATCTCCGGAGGCAGTGGCAACCAAATCAGCATGCTTGGGATCCCAACACAGCTGATCCACACTATCCGTGTGCCCCCTCAATTCCACACCTTTAGGCTTACTCTGCAACATAATAATAAGTATATAGTTTTTACATAAACCGGTCCAACACAAAATTTTCATTGCTTTATTCATTGAGATAACAACAAATTTCAATGCTTACATGTCCGTGAGGCTCAATGTGCCAAATCCGAGCGGTTTGGTCCACGGAACCCGATGCGAGCTTGGTGCCGGTGCAGTTCCAAGCCACAGAGTGCACCTTTAGACGGTGAAAGAATCAGAATTGAGCGGGTAGAAAATAGAGGGGGGAAAGAAATTAGGGTTTAGTGGATGATGAGATTGGAGATGAGATGGTATTTTACCTTCTTCTCGTGGCCGTGGTACTCTCGGCTGTTGAGGTTCTTGAACGGTACCGCCTCCTCCATCTCCGGCCACCCAAGTTTTGATAATTTACTAAATTTGACGACTTTGTGCCCTCACCAAAGTGTTGGGGAGGAGTTAGGAGTAGCGGGAAGAAAATCCCCTCTGTAACTGAATAGATTCGGTGAGTAATTGTGTCCTCACCCAAAAACAAAAAAAAAAAAAAATTATATCCTTATTGAAAATTATTATTGACAATTTATTTAGAAAGTTTATGAGATTTTGTTATTATATATGAGGATAAAAATGGAATATTAGTATGATTTTGTTTCCTTTCCTTACACAAACCAAACACTAGAATGGAAACAAACATACATTTTCTTCTTACTTTCCCAAAGTTTCCAAATAGTGGAAAGGAAAGTTAGTGAGAAGTTCGTTTTCCTTTCTTATCATATTTCCTAAGGAATTGATTTCCTTTCCGCTAACCAAACGAGGCCTTAGGTCTCTCACTTTTGATACGTGTATATGTGACTAGAAATTCTTCTACGTTATTGGAAGTGGTGTAAGTGAACCAGTAGATCTCAACAGTTGATATTTATAAGTAATTTTAAAATAAAAAAATGCACTTGATGTTATCCACCCATCCATTCTTGTTGGTACGAGCACAACATTAGAGATGTGAGAGGCCTAAAATGAAATGTATAAATTTAATGTGAGCACAACTAAATACGACGCAAGCATAACATTAGTAATGGTTATCATCTGTGTAGAATATGTGTGAAATCAAAAAAGAACCTTGAGAGGTAAACATATTAATAAAATGGAATTGAGTCTCTCGAAGAGCTCGAGAGGGAATATTGATGGATCAAAAGAAGCAACTCGGATAAGAAAGAACAAGATACTAAGTTATATAAGTCATTCATTGTAATCGAATCTCTGACTTAGCCTAATTAACAAACTCTTCTCACTACTTAAGCTAATCTCAAATGTAACCGGATATATCTTTTTACCGAAATATATATATATATATATATATATATATATATATATATATATATATACAGGCCCGATCAAGAGAGGACGTCCGCACTTTCGCTAAAGTGCGGACGACGGCGCTGCAGCCCCGCTCAGGCCTCGACGGCGGCACCAATCGGGCCGAAAGGAGGCCGGAAGCATCCCAGACGGCTTCTGGACAGCGATCGAGGTCGGAGGAGGTCGAGGTTGCAGGTTTCTGGGCAGCAACCTCACCTGCAACTGCAACCTTGTCGCCGGCGACTCCACCCGACTGCAGACTGGTCCGTCCGACCCCTGGCCTCCCTCCGGCAACTGGCGCCGCACCGTCGTCCGCACTTTAGCGAAAATGCGGACGTCCTCTCTCGATCCGCTCCGTATATATATATATATATTATAGATACAAAGTTACCAAAAGACATATTTGTTTTTAACGTTCCATAATGCCTCGATGGTAAAACAATCACATAGTAGTGGTCAAGTTGGTCAACCATGGAGAACACAAGTACACGAGTTAGGCGGCCGTTAGTAACAGTAACTAGATTTCTCCTCACTTTGGCTCCACAACTCTGAAGAGAAATCAGAGACCCAATCAAACTTCACCAATATGTCCAATTCTCCGTCGTCGTCTGAATCCAAATCCCCAAGTGACGCCAGCTCGTCGGATTTCTCTCGCACTTTCAAGTACCTATTGGGTCAGTTTCTCCCTCACTCTCTTTCTCTGCTTGTTTTCTCAGCTTTACAGAAGATTACGCAAATTGGGTATTTACTATTTACCCCATTTTTCTATTGCATCAGCTACCCAGTTGTGTTCAAGAGGAATTCCATTCATAGTCAATGCTGTGATCCTCAGAAATTTCCTTAAAGTTGAAGACTTTGCGGTAAAAATCACAATGCCTATAACGTTCTCTATGATTTTTGCTTTGTTTCAGTATAGCTCACATGGAAAGATGCAAGCTTTAGTTTGTTTATACGTTTAGAATGGAATTGGAGAATAGTCCAATCTCATAATGCACTAGAACTCTAGCAATGCAATGTCTGTTATGGGTTTGAGGAATGTTTTCATTTGATTTAGGATTGTTTTGTTGAAAGTAAGTTCTGTTTTTCTGCAGCTCTATGGAGTACAGTTTCCGCTATTTGTGAATTGCGTGTTGTTTCTCAGCCGGGAGGGGTTTCGGCGAGCATGTCTGCGACAGGACATGAAAAGGTGATTGTTTTGGTTTTGTTAGTAATGCATTTGTGATTTGTGTTGCACTAACCAAGGACTTATGATCAATGTGTGTTATGCTGCAGCGATGGTACTTCAACAGAAGAAAACATAGCAAAGATCATGAAATTTGCGTGGTTGGTTCCACCGTGTGGAATTATTATTACTACTGCAGCGTCTGGTTTTGTCTTTTGGTGGAAAGGCTTGAGCTTTTCTGATCCATATGGACAAGGGATCTTGATTACTGGTACATTGTTGAATATGTCTTTGCGTTTCTTTTGAAAACTTCATGGTGTTGCTGTTGCTTCTCTATGTCTATGGATATTGTGGCTAATCTAATTTTTATGACTATGGTATATATGTTTGGTTAGAAATCCACATGTGGTTTTTGAATCATTGGTATTGCTTAGACTTCAGAATTGTTGATCGTTGGAAATCTTAATCTGTTTAACTTTGCTTGATTGAATTCATTATTCATATTAATGCCTCACTCACCTGAGTTATTTGCATCTGGCAGGCGGTGCATGTATATTAGAACTATTGGCAGAGCCCTTGTATATCCTATCTCAAAACTTGCTGCTGCTTAAATTAAGGCTGGCAGTTGAAACTGCCGCTACTTTTTTTCGCTGCATAACAACAGCCGTTCTCTTTGGCATGCGAGCTGACATGGTAATATCTTTAATCAAACTATTCACTTTGCTCACATATTCTCTATTTCCATAGTAGCACCAACCAGGCAGTGTGTAACAATCTTATTTGATTTCCCTTTTGTGATATCTTCGGAAAATGTGATGATGTCCATAAGTTCCTTAGCCAGGCAGCTTTTCTTTAGTAGAACTTTTTATTGGTTACTGGACATGGAACAAAACTTGTAAAATACTTATTATTTTAACTAACTAATTGAGAGGCTATGAAGAAACAAAGTCAAGACTGGCACACATAGTCTACTATAGAGGACCCAATATATGGTAAAGTCATATTTCTTCAGGGTGTTCAAGATTGCTTAGATCCTTGTAAAATTCTCTGGTGTGAAACTGGCACCGTTTTCTCAGATTTTCTAGTTGCCACTCACTAAGTCTATAGGTGTTCTTGCCTCATTAAAGCTGTTATCTTCATTTTATAAAGTTTCCATCAGGATTAATGGCCAATTATGGCATGGGAGTGGTATACTTCCCCTGTTAAAAGATTCATCAGTCGAAGCACTTCTCTATACTTCTGTACATTGTGGCTAGAAGTCACTGAATGAGGACTAGTAACTTTGAGTTGGTGGAGTCCTCTGTTATCCAGGATTCCAATCTGAGAGGGGAGGGATTAGTAATGAGCAAGGTATAGAAAGGAAACCCAGTGGGAGAAGTATATGTGGCTAGAAGTCAGTGAACGTGATTACTAGTAACTTTTGAGTTGGTGGAAACATCTGTTATTAAGGTTTTCAAAACTGAAAAGGTGTGAACGTTTAAAAATGAGCCAGTACATGTAGGAAATCGAGGGGGCAGACTACAACTGATGCGCCTAACCCCATCTACTTAAGGATCATTATAATTGTTGACCTTAGGGCATGGTTGTGATGAGCATGAGAAGCTCCGATGATCTCTTTGTTTGTTGGAATTATGTATATGTTTCATTTATCTATCTTATGGCCTGTTCTATGTTTCCTTATATAGCTTGTTATGATTTAAACCCCACCAAGTTGGTGGTTTTCGGAGTCAGATGCAGATTCTAATTAAAAGGTCCAATTGATCGGTTGCAGGAAAAAGAGATTATATTTGCATTGTCACAGACTGCTTATGGACTGTGCTTGTTCTCAGGGTATTGGGTCTACTTTCTTCGTTTTCGTCCATATAGAAGTTCTGCTCTTTTCCCCTTCAGGTATTATATTCTGTTCCCAGTTGTACATTGTTATATATATACACTTCAGGATGGTGAACATCCATTTTCTGTAACAACAAGGAAGTAACTTGTCAAGATAATGCACTTAAATTTTTAAGCAATGAATATAACCCAGCATTGACTGAAAAACGTTCTTTGTAAAGTAACTTTTAAGTAGAAAGAGAAGGAACTCTTAAGATCTTAGGTGAAACTTCTGGTCATCACATCTCTTGAATTCTTTGATAGTAGAAAACTGGAAATGACTTATCTGTTCAGGGCAAGTTATTGTGTAAAGTTCTTTGTTGGTCCTGGTCATATCTGGAAAGCAGTAAACCTACAGTGCCCTGAGCTTAACGTAAATAGAAATGACATGTGTGAGTAAATATTTTATATTTATGTAGTACATGATCAATTGTGAGTCTTTGTGTAGTTGGTTGGAATATTGTTGCAAGTTATACTCATTATTTACTCATCAGATTCATTGTTGTGGTCCAATATTTTTTCCTATTCATATGTAATGCATCCAAAATGACAATATGCAGTCTTAGCTGGAAGGATAGATTTATTAGATTTAATTATAAGGTCAATGTACTGCTCTTGACAGCCTAATACCTTTCACAGAGCAAAGAATAAGAAGAATTATGATGGGGAGCTGTTAAAGATGTGTGAGTTGTTTGCTTTGCAATCCTGTGTGAAACTGATCCTTCAGGAAGGACAAAATTTTGTTCTTTTACAGTGGGCAACATATTATAACCAAGCTGTATATGGATTTGTGGACAATTTAGGTAATTTTCTTGGTTCAGATATTTTGGGTCATACAATAGTCACTTTCTCACCATGATAAGAGCTAATTCTTTTTTCTTTTTTACCTAGACTATTTTGACTGAATATTATGTCAGTAATTTGGAATTTTTCGTTTATTAAATTTATTACATTTCAGGGAGCCTGGTGGTGAGGATGGTGTTTCTTCCTTTTGAAGAAAGTACCTATGCTACATTTGCAAGGTCTGCATCAGGTTACTCCTCTCCTCTGTTTCATGATAGTTATTTTCATTCTATACCTGATTTGTCTTGCTCTTGAGTCAACTTCTACCTGCTTTTTGTTTCTAGTGATTTGCGCTAAAAATGATTACTGGTTTTGCTTCCATGTGAGAAAGCTCTGCAGTTTCATTAACAGTTTAAAAGTTATACTCTCAAAAGTTATACCATGAGAAAGCCATTAGTTGTGTGGCGCTGAAATAGCATTACATCATGCAGGGTTCAATTCTAACAAACTTTAGTTTTCTCCTGATATCTTTAATTGACAGGAAAAGACCCAGATAAGGACAAGAGGTTGGGAAGTAGCCTTACAGAGGCCCTTAAGCTGGTTTTGTTAATAGGTGTGCGCTTTTCCTTTTCCGTTTACTCTGTTTTATACAAATTAAACATAAGAATATGTATATATATAGTCTCCATAAATAGTTAAGTTATTAGCATCTCAATCCTCCTGACAACTGTGACAAACCCGGATAATATCTCTCAAAAAAGTAAAAGATAAAGTTCACTTTAGCATGCAGATATGCCTTGATTCATGTTATTTCAAAAGATGAGATCAAGGTAGTGAGAATACTTATGTTGACATTTGATTTTATTCCTTAGTGATCAAATTAGAGGGTCCCTTCTGGTAGGGAATTCCCATGGGACTCTGATTCGATTTCTCACCACTTAATAAATGCTACTGGTGAACATTAGCATTATTTCTGTAGGAAGGTTCTGATTTTGACATTGATTAAAAGAGGAACAAACATTGTTTCTACAGCTGTTTCTTCTTTATTATTTTCTTGGTCTCATGCTGATTGGATGGCCTGTAGGTCTTATATTTATGGCGTTTGGCCCGAGTTATGCTTATTCTCTCATCAGATTGGTGTATGGTCAAAAATGGAGTGATGGGGAAGCATCAACAGCCCTGGGATATTATTGCTTTTATATTATTGTTTTGGCTATGAATGGTGAGTAATGTTCAGATTCTGTTTTTCAATATTCACGGGCTTATCAGCATGCCCCTCTCTGTACCTGTCTTACTTAGCCTACTACCAAAACAAATAATGCAAAGAAATAGTTATTAGATCTGGTATAAATCAACGATATGTGAACACTCACAAGTCTAATTTCCCATAGAATGTTGAATTCCTCTATATTTAAAAGTGAAGGGTATACCAATCTACTAAATTTCTATATTTGGAACTGTTATACCTTTTAAATGTTGTGAATGTTTCAAAATGGGTTCACCTATATGGAGTCATTAGTGGTCTGGTTTTAATTCAGATACTTCACCTGTATGCATAAAAGTATCAGGCGAGAACTGAAATTGTTCTTTGATATGCAGGAACTTCTGAAGCATTTGTACATGCAGTTGCCAAGAAGAACCAGCTTCTGTGGTCAAATCTTCCATCTGTTCTGATAACAATTATATATGTAGTACTGAATATCCTGCTGGTAAACTCCGCTGGCGCAGTTGGCTTAATTTTGGCAAATTCATTAAGTATCCTTTACTAACTAAAGACTGTATAGCTGTTTTCTGAAGATCCCTTAGTAACATTTTTGTTTGCATTCCAACTGTTTTCTTCCTGAAACTTCTCAGTTCTCACTTTCTTCTCTCTCATCCATCTGCCTTTCCACTCTTCTTTATTTAAGTGTAAAACTATAACATTCTGAAATGGACCCTTGGGTCCTTTTTATTTTTTTGAGAATGGGACCCTTGGGTAACTCCTGCTTATTTTTAAAATTCTTTTGATATCCTTTGCACTCTTTTTTCAAAAGTTAACTTTATTATAAATAAAGGATCTGCAACATTATGTCGTTATTTTTGTAGCAATGAGTAAAAACAATTGGCCTCAAAACGTATCTGAGGCCAATAATAAAGAACAGTTGATGATCTTTTGTTTGTACAAAATTGCAAGTTGCATAACACAGTAATATTGATGATTTCATCAGTCTGAATACTGTGAACAGAGTTATTTGGATTGTGCGTTATTCCAACCAAGTTCATTAGGTCTCTGGTTCCTTGACACGGTAAAGATATGATTTTGAGAATATTATACTCTGGGGCATTCATCAAGCATTACTTCCAGGTATGATTTATTCATTTTTCTTGCATGTTTCATGAGTGGTTTTAACCTTGTATGCGCTAATTTTTCTGTTTTCTATTCACAGGATTCTTCCTCATTTTCTTTTTACAAATGCTTACCTGAAGGATGGAAGGTCTTGCTGTTTTCAGGAATAACTACTATCATTTCTGAGAGAATATTTCTAGACAGGAAGAATTTCTGGGCGACTTTTGTTGTTCATTTTACCATTGGGGTCGCTTGCTTCTGCACTTCGGCATTTGTCATGTATGTGCCCTGTTTCAACATTAAAGTTGTTGTTATCATGATATTCTTTGTTACTTTTAATTGGAGATTATCACTCACCGGTGATAATTGTACTTTCCATTAACAGATATCGTCATGAGAGATCCCTTATCAACAAAATCATTCCCATCAACAGGATTTTCCCAAGCATCAACAAAACTGTCCGCTTCCGTGATCACTCAGACTGAAAACAAACTTTTTCCAATCTATCTATGGACGTGGAGAATATTTCCTTTGCCACTAACCTGCTTACAACTTCTTATGCATATCTGGAATTGGGGATTCCCGATTACGGCATACCTATTTTGTATTGATGCATCAAGAACAAGAAGATGATGGAGTTGCAGACAGGAAGACAAGAGCACAAGTGGGTAAAAACACTGACATCATAGATTCTGTTCGAGTTTCCATCAACAAGCGTACAACAAGATAGATGGATAGATAAAAGTTAACGAGGAATCCCATTTAGTGGGAATTTTTGATAATGTATACATGAAAGATTTCTTCTTCTTTTTCTTTTTTTCGAAAGGATACACGGAAGATTTCATTTACATTATTTTGATGTTAGAATTCCAAGGCGGGGAGAATTGTCATGTAAATTTCCTATGGCTTAAGATTTCAAACACGCGTAGAATTGCAGAAATGTAGAACTGCGGACTTCAGAAGTGCGAAGTCTAAGCCTTATGTCTTAAAATTTACATATAGCAAAGAAACAAATAAAGTTTGAAACAGCTAAAGAAGTTCAGGCAAACTGGAAGCTGGAAAGTAAAAAAATGCTCTACATATCGAACTCAAGATTGATTCAAGGCCAGAAAAGCAGAAAAATACGAAGTCATGATGAATCTTGCACTCTTCCAGAGTTGCAGTAAACAAGTATAAAATAATAAAAATTCAACAGAATCGAAAAATACATTTACCTCTTTCACATCCTATTGAAAAAAAAATTACCTCTTTCACATTTTTTTTCGTAGAATTCCATATCTTTAATGCATGAAGCATGCTCAATGCAGCAAATTTCATTCCCCCTCAACCAAGATTGCAGACAAATCAAGTTTCAACTGAGCTAATGAGCTCCTAAAGTTACCTATCATTCTCACTCCAGTGCTCACTTGAAAGGCCGTTACATCCTCTGCTATTAATGCCAGAACATGATATTTGGGGCCATTCATCTTCCACCGTAGCAATGTTGGAAATCACATGCATTTTCAGCTATGTACTCGAGAGAGTCCAGGGCGTACTTGTCTACTTCATGTGCAAACCACTGCCTTGATTTCTTCAACTACCTTTCTCCAATCTTTCAGTATTGGAGCTTTTCCTCTACTTCCACTTGTCTCAGTGCTTGTTACAGTGCTTCGTCTCAAATACAAATAAATTAGGTTTCAAATTTGACTCGTCCTTTTTTTTCTCCAATTCTAATAGCATCAGGTTACTATGGTTACTTAAATTTTAGCATTATCAAATGCGATCCTACTCACGTCAAACAATGACGCTATTTTGACGTGCGTACAGTTGGTAAATCACTGTATATCTTTTGACTCTCTCTACCTTATAATGGATGACACCCTATTTATTTGTCAAAAGTAATAATCGTACTCAAATTCTTTTTTTTATTTTTTCCTTGTTCGGTGCTTTGTTTATATTATTGAATTTCCATATGCAGTAAATCCAAAAATATATATATATATATTTAATGGTTCCGGACTATCACGTGATGTTGTCATGTAGTGGTCCGAGCCAATAATATCACTTGAATTTTGTGAAAACCTTGCAGGAGTGAAAAACATTAAATTAAGAGTACAATCAGAAATAAGTACGAATCATGAGTCAATGACAGCAATTCAGACCACCACAACGTGTACCAAGGTCTGAGACCATATTATAATTTTCTTCTGAAAAAAAAAAACTACTCCCACAAGCAAAAGGAGAAAAAACAAAAAAATTACTGTGTAGTTACTGTAGTGTGCGTGAAAGTAAACTAAAGCAGTGTGAAACCAGAATCAGGTATAAAAAGATATCCACCGACGCCATTCATCTTGAATTGAGATTCCACAGAGAGAGATAGAGAGAGAACGTCTGGTAGGGAATCGGGATCGTCCCACCAGCTCCCTCCACACAGTCCACACACAGAGACGACGACCGGAAACCACGACGACGACGACGGCGATCGGACGCTGGGCTACTGAGATGACATCATCATCGGGCGTTGGTGGAAGGTACATGGCTTACTCGCCCTCGCGGTCGGCCCCTCTCTCTCCTCACCTCTCCGGCCTTCGGTCCGTCTCCTCTTCCGCCGCTCTCGTCGCCGAGCAAGAAAAGTATGCTTCCTTCTTCCGAGATCTAATTGATTTTAACCATGGCTGTTTATCTAATTCATATTCAATCGAATACTGGTTCTGGTTGTACTACTATATATATATATATATATATATATATATATATATATATATATATATATATATATATATATATATATGGTTGTAGATGAATCTAACTGGATGAGCTATACTTAATCCGCAACTGAATTGTTGGCGATCTGATGCTTCTTAGCTGCAGTATTGTTGATTTCTTGATTTCTTCTCAAAGAAGAGAGCTTGATTGGTTTCTTACGATTGCTTGATTGGTGATGTGATTACTTTTGTGTGCAGATACCTGTCTGAGCTATTCGGGGAGCGTCAGAAGCTCGGTCCATTCCTGCCTGTGCTGCCAAATTGCTGCAGGTTGTTGAACCAAGGTCAGTTTCGAACTTTCGATTCAGCTTGTGAATGGTTACTATAACTGCTGTTACTAGTGCATGTAGGTGTTCACATGTCGAGATTCAAGCACTAATATAACTTTTTAACAACTGCGACCAGTAAGTCTTAACCGAGGACACTGTGCACGGTTTGACTAACTTTACTGGTCAGGGACCCATTCCTATAACATGACTAAGCTAACAAACAGTTAATACACTAAGAGTGGTGAGAGTAGTAGCATCAGATAGTTTAGGTTCCATCACCCACTTAATTGACATACAGTTACTTTTAACTTGGTAAAATGCACTGTGCGGTAAGGTCTTAGAGACGCTCTGCTAATGCTCCCAAGCTGTCATGTTTGTTAACTTGATTTGGGCAATTACTTCTCAATGATATAAAATAGATTGCAAGGATAAGCAATAGAAAAGTTTGTTTTCTTGTACTAATTAAATTGAATTGGCATTGTGTTATGTGACTATCTTGAAACTTCAGGTGAACTTTATTTGCTAGGGATGGATATTGAAAACATTGTTTAAGTGATTAGTTTGGTAAGCCGATTCCAACTCTGAACTAGGTTTGGATCATATACTTTGTTTCAAGTGTAGTACGCACATTAGTGCTAATTAAAAAATTTTAATTGACTTAATGGACTTTGGCTCATTGCCAACATAAGTGTATTTTCTTTGTTCATTTAAGACTTGAGAGGACTCCCTTTCCTTGTGATTCCTCCCTTTCCTAGCTTTTACAGATGATAACTTTTGGAAATGTTGAAAAAGTACATGTATTGCTAGGATTTTGTAATTGTATGTTCACTTCCATGATTTTAATCAAGGAGGGATTCCTCTCATTGTATCCCTTTCGGTACCCATTTTTGTCAAACACCTCTTTAGCGTCGATATAGGTAGCTTGATTAGTTTGACTTGGAGCAGATCTTGTTGGTTTTGTTTCTTAATATAGATGGCTTTGTGTTTTTTTTTTTTTTTACCTTTCCGAAGTCATCTTGAGGCTGGAATCATCTTTGAGACCAGAATCTTTTGGTTTCATGAGTTGGAGAAGTGTGAATTTAACAGGGATTGGGCTGTTTTTATGTACTAGAGTATAACTGCTTAATCAATTTGCCCATTGTATATAATATGGTACTGCCGATGTTGTTACATGGTCATTGGGAATTTATGGTGAGGACTTCATTTTCAGATACATAAAGACTACAAGATCAAAGCGAACCTCTGTTTGGTCTATAGTTTTGGCTTGTAGTCGATATTGGGATTCAATATGAGAAAGCTCAGATAACTAGTTCCTAGGCATACCTGATCTAGAAGTCCTTTTTTGAAACTGAGAGTGGATATTGTGTGCTTCTTTCTTCCTCTGTTTTCTTTCTGTGTGTATTTGTACTTTGTTTTTCCTTCTCTCCTAGAGTAATCCAGGTAGCTGACATTGTTGAGAACATTTGACATTGATATTTCAAGTTTAAGTGCTTAGGTCTGATAGTGTTACACAAGTAGCGGTCTTTGCCGGGTGTGTATTCTTTACTGGATTTTCCTTTTCTCTAACAACTTGGGGTTCTCTTGTATGAGTTACTCGCTTCACTGGTAGTAGTTGTAAAGAATCCATCACTATCTTTACAAATAATAGGTTTTCTTTCTTCATTAACTTTTATCATTAATTGGTAGTTCAGCACTCTTTAAAGTTAAATTTATTACTTGAGGGAAGCATTGGGTTTAACTGACTCAGAAAAAATCCGTGTTGTCTCTCCATTTTGTCGTGACTGCTAACCTTATAACAAATGCTAACTGGTACATCTTATTCTTGAAAATTTGACATTTTTGGAGCAGAAATATTGCGTGTAACTACACTGTTGGGGAATGCATCAGTTTTAGGTCAAAGTGGACTTGAACATGCTAGCCCCCTGGCTTCTGGAGGAATGTTTTCAAATGGAGGTGCCGATATGAACGGATGGGCATCACGGTTTCAATCAGAAGTACGGATACTAACCATTAACTTAACATAACCTTATTGTCCATCTAATTTTACTGTTCTTTAGAAGCATTTCTGACACGATCTTTTACATCTCATGCTAACTCGTTAACATTTGTTTAGATATGCAATTTAATTGCAACTTTGTGACAGGTAGTCTGAAGCTAACATCGAGATGCAAAGAAATAACCAATTAGCTTTGCTTCTGGAATCCTCCTTCATTTAGATGGTTCTCCATTTATTCTACGTTTTTCTTTTTGAAACAGACTAAATTAAATTGTTATATCTCAAGTATTACACATGACATAAGATACACTTCTCCCTTACTAATGGGGAGTGATCGAAAGGGTTTGTTTGATAGGAGATAATGGGAGTACTGATTGTCTTGTGTGGTGTACTAACTCCTCAGTTATACTTGTGCAACTATTAAGTTTGGCTACCATCTTTGTCTTCACTTAGAATTTTTAAACATCTGAGATACTGGATGCCTTTATATGGGGTTCAAAGGGAGGGGAGGTGGGGTGGGGGAAATGAATGCATAATGATGTTATTTTGTTTCTGGTAGATACCTTGAAATGCATCATCTTTTACATTCTCAGTTCCATTGTGCCTGCCATACTGTACAGTTTGAATTATTTATTTGTTTATTGCTTGCTGATTTTTACATATTCTTCAATCTGTAACATGATGCTTAATGAATATTGGGATCTTGGAGGTTTTTCAAGGACCGATACTTCTTGTTATTTTAATGCAAAAGGGAACAACAAGCACTATTATATGTTATTTGTTTTAACATAGTTTGGATTGTACTGTCCAGATGTCAAGTTTATTACAGCCCTCATCAACACAAAATTGGCTTAGTCCTCAAAGTAGCTCATCTGGTCTAATTGTTAAGCGGACAATCAGAGTGGATATTCCCGTTGACAAATATCCTAATGTATGATGAAATACTAGATCTTGTTTAGTTTCTCACTGAATTTCTCTTCTTCTGCCTAACAACTCTCCAATTTTTTGCAGTATAACTTTGTTGGGCGGTTGCTAGGTCCTAGGGGAAACTCTCTTAAGCGAGTGGAAGCAACTACTGAGTGCCGTGTTCTGATCAGGGGCCGTGGTAGCATAAAGGATCCAGCCAGGGTAATGTACTTTTCTTAGATAATTGCACATAGGCTTATCAGTGGACTTGATGTCACATTGATGTATGCAGAAGAATTCTGACAGGCACTTATGATGGAGTCTGTTACTCTATTTTGTGAATAAAGTTTAATTTGCTGTTCAGTTCTCATTCCTTATTAAGAGGATCTAATGTTACTTCACTGTACTATTCTTGTTTTACAGGAAGATATGATGAGAGGTAAACCGGGGTATGAACATTTGAATGAACCTCTTCATATACTAGTGGAGGCAGAACTACCAGTTGAAATTGTTGATGCTCGTTTATTACAAGCGCGTGAAGTACTTGAAGATCTGCTCAGGCCTGTGGTATGTTTTTTCTTTCCTTGTGAAGAGAAAATTTTTCTTTTCCTCTAGTAAATTTTGTTCATTCCGCCTGCAAGCCTCACTGTTGACTATCTTGGCATGATGTCTATATTAATTGTGTAGGATGAATCTCAAGATTTCTACAAGAAGCAGCAGTTGCGAGAGTTGGCAATGCTCAATGGTACACTTCGTGATGAGGGTTCTCCCATGTCTGGTTCTGTGTCACCCTTCAACAACAGTCTTGGTGGTATGAAGAGGGCAAAGACCAGGGGGTAGTGGATTCTCATTATTGGAGAGCTCTTGGAGCTTCTTTGTTAGTTTCTGCGAGTAAACAACAGTTCTCGCGCCACAGATGTTGCTGTGTCAGCCAATCCTCCAACTGCCATCGGGGCACTGGCAACTCCATTGTCTGCCAGTTCTGACTTGTTTCTATATGAAGTGTGTGTACCTACTGTTCAAGAGAGGTTAACGTATCGCATAGAAAAGAGGACAGTTTGATTTCAGGGGGTTTGCTTTGTATGTTGCACTTAACAGTTTGGTCAGAGCATTAGCTCTCCTAGGCTGTTGAAAAAACTATTATAAGTGTGTGATGGCAGTTTTGTTATGGTCATGGGTTTATGTGAACAAGTTAAGGATGGTTTGTATATGAGTAGTGAGGCGAAAAATATGGTCTAATGCTGTTTTATGGATTGGAGTATGTTGTACTATTTTAAATTGCATTCTGTAGTAATTAAAAAGCTTTCTTTATGGTGTTCTGGGCAAGGTTGATTCGTATGTTATTTGTTTCTGGTACACTGCAAAATTTTGTAATTTGGTCGTTGTATTTGAGCTGTGATTACAGGTTACCATTGAGCTCGAGAACTTTGAAGAAATTTGGATTCTTCGATGATGTATGGTTGACTCAATGGCAATCGATTTACGCTTCCGAGTTATCTGGATACTTTCTGATTTTCTCTTTGGTCTAAACTCTGAAGTCAATATCATCATAAACTCGCTCAAAATTTTTAGCATGCTCCGGAGCATATGATGCTCTGAATTTTTCAGCCTCTAGATCTATCCTTTTCCATATTCATTCTCATGGTTGAAAAGCCATGGTAACATTTTAGCACTAGTGAGCTCTTTGGAAGTTTTGCTCTAGTGTTAAAAGCACATGGCTCATCATGTGTAGGGCAGGAAATTGATCATTTCTCCTCTAAATAGGAAAACGAGAGTGAAAAGCAATGTCCCGAAAATCCTACTACAGATCTGCATTTCATGAAAGTATCAACTAAAAGAAGAATCCTTAACAGCAAGAGAATTGGAATATGCTTCAAAATATTTACAAGGTGATCTCAAAGAAGGAATGATTATATCATTCTACATGCTCTATATCAACTGGGCCATTATTGTAAAAGCATAGACAGCAGCTTCCCTGACTTGCTCTAAATATCAGACCTTCTCTTCACCTTCAGTCTTCATCCTCATCCTCAAGATCGTCAATTCCAATCCATCGAGTGAATGCAAAAAGGAACTCCTTGAAGTTCACCATTCCATTTTTATCCCAGTCCATCTCTTCTGCAACAACAAACAAGAAAAAGGTTTAGTCAAAAGAGTTTCTCCAACATCCAACTTCAGATCATTTATCAAACTGAAGTAATTCCTATTTGTACAACCATAGTTCATATGGATGCATAGAGATGAACAATACTGGCTACTTGATATTAACATCTCTCAGCATCGATAATTGTGTTCAGAAGTAATAACAAATATATATATATATATATATATATATATATATATATATATATATATATATTGTGTTCAGAAGTAATAACAAATATATATATATATATATATATAGAGAGAGAGAGAGAGAGAGAACAAACCAAATCTTTTCATGGCTATTCGCCCAGAGGAGCGTTCTCCTGTTGTAGTTTCATTAATGGACTGAACCATTTCACTCTTGCTGACATAACCATCCTTGTTCTTATCCAAGAACACAAATGCATCCACCAATGTTTCGAAGGTGGCCTCCAGCTTTGGCATTCCCATATCCACTTTCTAGCAAAGTCACGGAAGACAGAGAATGAGAAAAAAGAACGAAAAAAATACAATAGTAAAATGTAAATTGCTTTGCAGACAAATGGTAGCTTAAAAAAGAATCATATAATCAAGTTTTATGTTCTGGATACTTTTTGCCCAGCATTCTGATCATCCTTCAGAAGAAAGACAACGCAAATAAGAACGATGAACTCATTAAACTTGATTCCCATATCCTCATTAATATCGCATGCTGCAAAGAGATCATCGATTTCCTCATCTGTAAACGAGACTTCCAGTTTTGAGAAAGCTCTTTTCAATTCATCATGATCAATGATGCCATTTGAATCCTCATCTGTAGAGAAAATCATGACAGTTAACAACCACTTGGGACATTTTAGGGGGGGGGGGGGGGGGGGGGTATGGAATGGATACACACCAAACTGCTGAAAAATATCTTTGCAATTTCTTAAGCTCTCATCAATCTTTGGGAACTTCAAGATTATGCTGTTGAATGATTTCATGACACTTCCTTTAGCTGCTCTTCGCTGCATAGCTTCAACCATTTTGGCTTCCAGCTTTGTTTCAGATATCGAAAGACTCCCACTATTGGCCTTTCCCACTACAGCCCCCATTGCCAATTAATAAGACAATATTTGGGAAGCAGGATTGGATTGACTAATGTACCTGCCAAATAGAGTAAATGAAGACTTCAAATGACATCCGAACAGCTAATGCAGATAAATGCGAGGCACAAACTGCAAAGTGATACATGCACACAAATCCAATGAGACAAATCAAATAAACAAATGAGTATGACTATAAAACTATACGACTCAATTCCAGCCTTCCCAGATCACATAAGTCCACTTTGAATGAGATTAAAGTGATGCCTAAAATAATGCATCATGCCGGTGACCATCTAACATGTTATTGCTTTGAATGTAAAGTTTCAATTATGAAAGTGTAAAGTAGTACTGATAGCCGAATATAATGAGAAAGTGAAGCTCTGATAAGGGGACTAGGAGTAAATTCTGACATTAGGCATGCGCTATGTACTTCAATGCTTTACCAAGGGTAAGTGATGCATGTCTACAATTGAATGTATAAGTAACCAGTTAAAAGACATATAGATCACATGCAGTAACTAGATTCAATTCACTCTCAAATGATCCAAAAATAACACCAACAGCTACTCTCTCTTTTGCATTCCTGAGAACATTCTGGAATGGTAAATTGTTCTGTGCTTAGTTCATCAACAGCAAATCGATTGACGAAACTAAGAAACATATGAAGAACAACAAGAGAAAACAAATGAAAGTGAAAGTGCAAGCTTTGACCAAATGAAAAAGATCATAACTTGAAAAAGACAGGAGGAACACCAGAATTTCCCAGGCTCTTCTACACCGTAACAAGATCAGAAGCACCAAGATGTGCACTTGATCAGAAATGGGGCTTCTCTTATTTATGCCTGACAATCAATCACAAACCAAATAAACAGAGGAAACCACCTCACAAAAAATCATAAGGAGAAAGATCCATCAAGCAAAGATCAAAGCTTTGAACAATAGGGTGGTGTTGGAGACAAAAGAAAGCAATTAGCCAAAGTTAGAAGCATAAAAAGGAACCTGTTAGTCGTCACCTTGATGTTTCCTTTTCTTTGGCTTCTGAACTCCCAATATTTGTGCTCAACCCACCACGTATTGTCGTCCCTCTCCACCCATCCAACTCCTTCTTTCAAAATTTACAACAAGAACCACCTTCGCTGACTTTTCACATATTATAAATTATAAATATACACCAAAACCTGAAGACCCAAAATAAAATTGGTCTCTCACCTAACCAGCTTTCTCCAATTTATAGTTGGAAAAAAACCCAGTGTTGCCTGCACATATATATAACAAAGGTGATTTCACAGGAAGCATCCAAAAACCATATCTGGGTGTGAAACTTTACTTGCTTATGTTACAAGTGGCAATCATGCATTAATTGTTGCATTGTTTTCTGGGCCAAAATGCAATTTTTAAAAGGAAGGTGCCTCTTCGTTGCAATTTCCCCCATCTTTATCAGTTGTTTAGTGAAAAGTACTATAAACTAATATAATTTTCCACTAATATATGGCTCATAGTCCATGGAAATTATTTGTCCTGAATTAATCATACTCCATTATCCAATAAGTCTTCCATGGCCTTAAGTTAAGCTTTGTAGGGTCTGAAAGCAACGTTCCACTCTAGTTATGCTTTGGATATTCTTCAGAGACGTATTCATGCAATTACATTTCGAAAGTAAATGTTCCTAAAAAAATTTAGACTTTTCTTTGCTCATTTACTTGTAGAAATTTTTTTACCAACAAATCAAAAGAAGGGAGTTGTGCTCTAATTATTTAGAGTCATTACGTAATATTTTTCTTGATTGAACAAAAATTAATTAATATAGAACAACGTATCTATTTCGGAATTGCACGACAATATTTTGCTAGCATTTTTAATGGTTGGTTCTATGTTAAGTTTATGTGGAATTTTATATTCTACAGTTCCATCCAATAGAAAGTATCTTCTCACGGTCTCACCCCTTGTTAGTTCATAAGGACACTATTAATTGAGACCTCCTTTCAATTCAAGGTTAGTACTACAAAAATATCTTAAAGATTGGTTTTTTTTTTATGAGAATCTTAAAGATTGGTTTAATGTCAATAAAATTCACAAATGTTTGGCCTCTACATGATCAAGTAAAAGACACATTGTTGGTTCTTAACAGTCAAAGTTTTAATAGCAGTAATGTAGTAGTATAGCAATTGTCGAGGCTGCTTCACAATACCAGTTGGGGTGGAGGGCTGCTTCACAAAGTGTTGGGGATTGGACATATATGTATGTTTTCTGCAAATTTTAGTGCGGATAAATCATTGCACCAGGACTTTGATCTTGAAGATGGCTGAAGGTAAATCTTAGACGTAAGATATATGTTGGAATATGAAAAAGGGCATTGGGAAGCTACCGACCTTTTTCATGGTCTCATCTAAAAGTTGTAGAACTGTTGTTGGAAAATAGAATTTCTCTTGGAAACACAACTATGACCTCAAACATGAGGCTGGAGGACAATGTAGACCAGTCGAAAACGGATCTAAAAGGATCATTGCCAACCTCTCTTCTCAATTTTAATGTAGTTCACACTTTTATCAAGAGATGCTAGGTGCAATATATATGTTTTTCGCAATTTTAATGGTCTAGTATAGACTCTTATCAAGATATGCCAAGTGCAATAGATATGTTTTGGGTAAATTAATTCATTCTATGGTACCTGATGGCCAATTGGACACTTTGGTGCCTAGTCTTTAAAATAGGACAATTTGATACCTGAACTTATACTCCGTTTGACACTTTGGTACTTCTGTTAATTTTTCAGTTAAATGTAAGACTAAAATTGACATTTAGAATACATATACAAAAACAAAATAAAAAACATGAGTTTTGTGGGTTGATGGCCATTCTTCACCATTTTATAGGTGTGAATTAATACTTATGGGTTATGTTGAAGCTGAAATAATCGGATTTTATGTTTAAGAAATATAGTAATCGTGATTTGAACACCTACGAGACTACTTCACCGAACTATGTCTAATCCACTGACAGTAGTCTCTTGAGTGTTGAAATCACGACGACTAAATTTGTTAAACATAAAATTCAATTATGTCATCTTTAACATAACCCAAAAGCATTAATTCATGTTCATTTTCTCCCAAATGACCCAAAAATGATGAAGACTCAGGGCTGATGGTCATCAACCCACAAAACTCATGTTTTTTTTAATTTTATATATATATAGGGAGCTTCTATTCATACCTCCAATTAAATTTGGCACTTGAACCTCTCTCTTTTTCCAAGTGATAGTTAACTTTGTCAACTCATATCAAATTACCAATAAAGACACAAAAAAGAGAGGGAAAAAAAATCTCTTCTTAGCTCCACAAACAATACGTTGTCTTCAACTTGGAGAAAACCTTCGCGTCCACCATAAATCCTAAAATATAGATCAAAATCTATGGAAGAAGTCACTTACTTCGTTCTTGACCTTGTAGATCAAGATGATGTTTCTTGCGTAATCTCTCATGGGTTCCTTAACATATATCTCTGCAATTATAGGTCATTGTACTATGGTTAGTTACTTTCTTTGGATCAATTGGACCTTTAATTGATCTTTTCTTCTTGACATGTATTCATTCATACTGAGACATAAAGACAACGAAGATGCATGGCTTTGCTTTAATTTCCTACCGGGTATGTTGTAATGGAGAATCTCTATCTCACAAAACCAAATTTTTTTGCAACCCTATTGAACACCAATGCTCCAAAAGATGATAATCACCAATGGAAGTTCAATAATCTGTTGAAACCATGTGAAATATAAAACATGGGTGTCTCTCAATGTAGGAGAGGACGCTAGGCATCGTTAGAGGTTTTGAATAATAGGGTTTAGAAACATTAATGGGAGAGGACATTGGATATCTATCAAGTTGGAAATGAATGATAATAAAAAATTTTGCTAGGTGTGTTAAGATGTTTGTTTGGGTTCATTTAGCAACACACATTTAGAATACATGTATTAAAAAAAAAAAAAAAAAAAAAAAGGCTTTTATTGATTTTATTGGATGAAGGGTATTGTGGGAAAATTAGGGAGGTGTAGATAACATATTGATTATATGTAAAAGTAAGTTGGAGGTCTATCAAGTTGAGAGGTTTAAATGCTAATTTTAGAGGTATGAATAGAAACTCTCATATATATATTCTAAATGTCAATTTTATTCTTACATTTAATTGAAAAAATTAACAGAAGTACCAAACTGTCAAACGAAGCCTAAGTTCAGGTATTAAATTGCCCTCTTTTGAAGACTAGGTGCCAAAGTGTCTAATTGGTCATACCTCAGGTATCATATAATGAATTTACTCATATGTTTTTTGTAACTTTGACGGTGTAATGTAGACTCTTATGTCAATTTTTGGTTCCAAGTTCCAACTGGCAAGTTCAAGTGAACCTAAAAGTTGTCCTTATTTGCATTCCTTTATGGACTATAAATGGAATTATTTCAAGAAAAAGATATTATCTATTGTCTCCACATCTAAAATGGAAAAACAAACACAGGTTCCAACAAAAAATAAAGAGGGAGTGGCAACATAAACGTGAATTCACCACAAACAGAATGAATTCGTGAAATTGCTGACACATCATTCAATGAAAGAATCTCATTACGTGTTTTGTTGAACTATTTATGTATTATTATTAATTGAATATGTAAAGTTAAAATTTAGCCCCCATTGATTTAGGGATGGATAAAAATTTAATCCTTACCAAAGGATAAGCTAGGAAAAATAAACAAACCAAACAAAAGAGAATAATGAGAATCAATTCCCTAAAGTGGGCCAAAGCCCATATACAACTATTTGCACGTATAATTTAGCTTACTTAACACGCGTACAGTTTAAATTTCCAGCTAATAATTAATTTTTTATCTTTTATATAATTTTATTTTTGTCTTCTTTATCAAGAAATAAATCAAGCTTGATTCGATGAAACCCGACCACATCATCAAAGCAAAATCTCTTTCTTGTTTTTTAATAAAATCTCTTCAAATAAAAAAAAAAGAATATAAAAGAAAAAATATTGAACAAAAAGAGTGTGGCAAATGAGCAGGTGCCGAAGAAGGAGCCTACGTGGCGGGAAGCCACGGCCACAAATCAAAATTGGGCTTTAAAGGCCGTCACTCTTTTTTTTGCGCTTTATTATATAACGCAACCCAAACCCTTTGCCCTTTTATATTTCTCTCTCATATTTTCTCTATCTCAAGCTCAGTCGGAGAATCCCTCTCTCTAAAAACCAGCACAGAAAACCCTAGCGCCGGTGAGCCACCGCCCTCCGCCTTATTTTCATCTCGATTCACTCAATTCTCTCTTTCTTTTCGTCTTCTCCGGCCTCGCTTCTTCGATTCATCGGAGAATTTCGAGCCTTGGGGTTTTTGATTGTCGTTTTATGGGGTGTGGAATATTAATATGTTTGTTTTATAGAGTCGGGATTTGTTTATTGAATTAGTGGATTAGAATAATGAATTTCGGTGTTTGTTTTTGTATCTGTATAGATCGCTTTGATTTTTAGCTCATCAACTTTGTTAGATGCTCTGTTTTTTTCGAGTGTTGAAAGTCTGGACCTTGTTGTTGTTTGATGAATTATGGTTGATAATAGAGGGAAAAATCATGTTTTTGATGTGAAATTTTGTGGACTTTCGCCGGATTTTCTAGTCTAATGGACTCGAAGTATGTATTTGGGGTTTTTTTTTTTTGGTGTTGTAGAAGTGCTTCTTGGAGAAGCACTTGATGAGCTTTACCACAGTAAACACTATTAAGAATCATTTATAAGCAGGTTTTGGACATGCACAGAACTTTAGTATTCTATCACAGTATGGAGTAGCAAGAAATCGTGATTCTGTTATCTGTGTTTCCTTTTGTTGGTTGTGGCTCTCAATTGTATGTCATGGAGAATTAAGTTCTGATTTGATTGTGTTTAATTCTATATAGGGGTTTAGGAGTTTGCCATGGCTTCAAAGCGGATCAGCAAGGAGTTGAAGGACCTGCAGAAAGACCCGCCAGCTTCCTGCAGTGCTGGTATTGCTTCTATCATCTCATTTATTTTCACATTCTTTTCAATTCTTCTGAAGTTATAGCTTTAGTATTCACTAGTGTTCTTCTATTTACTGATAGAATGTTTGTTGTCATATGTGATTTTTCCCATTTGATGCTTATCCTGCTTTAGATAATGGTCTTTGTCACTCAGCACTCTGTTACTTGTAAATTTCTTATGATTCCACCCTGAAAGGATTGGTTACCCTGTTTTTCACTGGTTGGAAGTTGGATGGATGTAACTGTGATTTTAAACTAGTGAATAAGCTTTTTGACCAAATGTGTATTTCGTCAGAACCCGGTTTTTTATGGAGAGGAGAAAAGAAGCGTTAAAAGTTTTTCTGTTGAAGTTTACTAAGATGTTACCATAGGTACGGATTTCAACTTACAGCTTCTTTCTCAACAGGTCCTGTTGCTGAGGATATGTTCCATTGGCAAGCTACGATTATGGGTCCAGCCGACAGCCCATTTGCTGGAGGTGTTTTCCTTGTATCCATTCACTTCCCACCTGATTACCCTTTCAAGCCACCTAAGGTACATATAGCCTTGCCATGAAAAATTTCATTTCTTTGTACCATCTAGGGGGCTAGCTTTCATCAGTCTGTTTTAGGTTATCGACTTTAACACAAGTCGGAAGTTTGTTTCTCTATTTTCCCTTGGGGATAACCATATTTTGCACTCTTCATGCATTGAGCAGGTTGCTTTCCGGACAAAAGTGTACCATCCCAACATTAATAGCAATGGTAGTATCTGCCTTGACATCCTCAAAGAGCAGTGGAGCCCTGCCCTGACCATTTCCAAGGCAATGCACTAGACTAAATCTATGTGAATTTTTTTTTTTTTTTTCTTTAGTATCATCTTGCTGCATGCCTATGTTATCTTGATAAAAAATGATTGTTTCTTGCAGGTCCTTCTCTCCATATGCTCACTGCTGACAGATCCAAACCCAGATGATCCTCTGGTGCCTGAGATTGCTCACATGTACAAGACTGATAGAGTCAAGTATGAGACTACTGCTCGATCCTGGACTCAGAAGTATGCTATGGGTTAGAGGCTCTTCTTCTGGCTGATGAATCTATTATGTTTTATGATCCTTATAGTAAATAAATAGTTTTAAGTGGAAGTGAGTCTAAGATGTTTGTTCTTCTTTGGGTCCGTATTATTGCCCCTTTGGCTCTGGTGGATGTTTATGTAGTCTCATTAATTAAGCCAAGACAATGTTATTTTCAATAGGTGGTTAAAGTTGTTGAAAATTTGATGGAAATTTTGTCTTTGTTCGTTCTTTTACATATACTTCATGTTGCCTGAGAAAATGTCGAGTGCTGGTTTGTGCCCTGGTTTTCCATTTCCATGCCAGATTTTTTCATTTTGGTGCCATTACATCCTCAACCATGTTCTCATTGCTACTCTGTCTTAACTAGTGTGTTGGTACACTCTTTTCCTTTCCACCCTTTTCACCAACCTTCTCCATTCACTTTTCTAGTTTAGAAATCTTAATTTTCAACTGTTTGTTTGGGATGTGGCGATTGACCACTTCCCACCTTTTTCACAACCTTCTCCGCTCCTCTCACAATACCTATACATTAAATTTCCTACTGAAGTTCCAAGTCTCTTGACTTCGTTGGATTCACTGCATTGTTGTTATCAATTGTGGTATCTTCAATTACACCTGAAAGAATTTGAGGTGGACATTATTACTGATACTGAATTGGTAATTGTGAATCAGTACAGACGTTCCCAGTAGATTAGACTCCATTCGACTATGCTGCCTTCTTTTGCTGCTTGTGTGCCAATTCTTCATTGGTAGATAGTAGATTAAAGCTAGTAAGGTCAAGCATGGTAGAAAGGCTTGTAGTATGCCAAGTAGTGCAACCGGACTGAAAGTGCCACCATGTTGTTGGGTGGGGTACTAAAAATTAAAAAACATCTGGAGTACTAAATTTAAAAAATATATCTGGAGTACTAAAAATTAAAATATATATATATATTACTGTTACGTATGGCATGACTATAGTTTGCTGTATGCTTGTAGCAACTCTTGCAACAGCCACACACCCAGACCTGAAATTAGTAGATACCCCATGATCGGTGGTCTTGGCCACCAACAACTGTTATTGTCTGGGCCGCCAGTGTATATCATGGGTGAATGGTAATCATATAACGGTGGTGGAGGCGGCGAATCACCCGATGGTAAGCCTGGTAGATTAGCACAAGCAAGAGCTTTTCCGACGCAAGTGGTTCTAGGCCTGACATTGATACAGTGAGACGAAAGAGAGCCTTCGTTGCCATTGTATGTGAGATCAATATCTTCCAGTTCCACATTCTGGCATGGCACACTCGGACTACATGCAAGGTTTACAGCAATTGGAGTTGCAGACGAGCCTCTGATGTTCTTGAACCTCACATTACTGATCTGAACTTCTGACGGAGTATTCTGTTTGCATCTATCCTCATCTCCCGAGCAGTAGTTTTGGTCAATGATGATAGGATTCTCGACATTCACCATTACAATATCCTCAAAGAGGATATCCGAGGCAGTACTTACACCAGGAGAATCAGGCCATGTCTTTATTCTCGCGCCATTGGTTGTGCCAGCAAGGGTGCAGTTCATGATTGTGACTCCAAGCACGGGCTTTTCATCAGGCTTATATCCAAGACTTCCTATGCTTATGCCGTGGCCTGGTCCGCAAGTAACGTCGGTCACTAGGAGCTGGTTGGTGCCTTCGCCAACGGCAATACAATCGTCTCCAGTAGCAATATTTGTGTGAGTGACATTGATCCTTGTTGAACTCTCAATGTCAATTCCATCCGTGTTAGCATCGTTTGTAGGCGATGTAATGGTAAGGTGGTCAAACACAATATTGGTGCACTCGGAAATACTTATGTGGTATTTCTTGCTATCTAGTGAAGTTATGTCCATGATTATGGAATTGGTGATGGAGGAGAACCTGATATCTCTGATATCACCGTCTTTCGAACCATGTGCTCCTTGGCCGTCAAAAGTTCCACCACCCCATAAGGTGAGCATGTCAATGGAGCTAAAAGCAACCCAAGTATCTGAACTTCGGTCTTTTGGAGCCTGCAGTGTTCCCTGGATCGTAACCTCAATCGGAGCCTTGCAAGGACCTTCGAATGTTGCTTCTTTTAACTTGTACGCACCGCTCGGAACAACAACCTTACTTGCTGACTCTGATGCACATGCATCTCTCCATGCCTTTGCCAAACCCTAAAGACATTACCAGAAAAAATAACAAGTTAATGATGACAAACCTAATCATATGCATATTTGCAATTTGGCATTCGTACAGAATTTCTAGAGATAATATTGTACCTTTGCAATATCAGACCCGGGCTTTCCACCATAGATTGAACTAGTCACATCAAACACATTGGCTTGGGATGTAGTTGTAGAAGCTAACAATGAAAGCACAAGTATTGCCAAGACATTCACCATTTTGATACCCATATGTTTTGGTTGAAAATGCGAAAGACGAATAAGTTTAAGAGTAAGTAATCTCCACTACAAACCAGTAATCTGAATTACGTACTACATGTACTTATGATGGGGAGTATCTTGTGTCCTATTTCCACTTGGGAAAGCAATAATATTACAGGATCTCTTATGTCCTATTTCTCTTCAATAATCCCCTAACTGAAATAAGAAAAGGAAAACATCCGAGGGTATTCGAGATCGATTCGTGACAGCCATCTTCTTCTTGCCCTTATTTGCAGACTCCTCTTCGACAAGCTCGACGTGCTTCCAACTGTTCTGTTCAATGAATCAACCTACATGAGGTTTGGAACTATTAGTGCTGCTGTCCACGAGTATAACCATATCTGCAAGTATTTGTATACACTTTTTCTGCTAACTAATTTAGTTTTCAAGGAAGTTATCAACCACTTTCCGACGAGTTATTCATCCATATCCACAAAAGCAGTGACGGAGCCTGGGGCAACAGGTGCATGCCACCCTCCTACATCTTGCCAAAAGCTGTATCCATTTCATGTATATCGGGTTGATTATTGAGCCTTCAATATTTCATGTATAAACTATAGAGCAACTAGCAACATCAAGCTTATTGGGCCCCTTTACTCCTTTAGCCAGTAGGTAATAGACACATTTTGCTTGAAAGCTTATTCTCGGATGCATTTTGGATTTCATCACATGTTTTGTTGCTTCTATTTTCTCGGTAATAAGTTGTCGCTGATCCTCTGTGATCGTTTTATTATGCTTTAATCACAAAAAAAAAATCATGGATGAGTGATGTCGGAATTCACCCAAGATTATCATATTTATTCACTTAGTACTTAGTAGGAGGCGGAGTTGACTCGAGTACACCATTCACGGGTTTGGAGCCATTACCTGGTTGATATGCCAATACACCAGTAGAGTTGGCACTTTGTCAGATTTAGATTCTGCATGGTTGCCTCCGCATGACTATTTTTCCAATCTCGTGGTGTACTGGAGAGTACGAGCTCCTTATTGTCCTTCCAGACATGAGAAGATAGGTTTAGACTCAATGGGCTAGCGTTATGTTATGAGTAAGCTTGTTAGTGACTCCTGGTTGTATTATTAATTCTATATGTAACACTTCATTCGATAAAAAAAAATCGGATGAGAAAAAAAAAACATAAATAAATAAAATAATTCTAATGTTTTAAAATTTAAATTATGATTTCTCAAGTACATAGAATAGAGTTCTTCTCTAATCGTTAATTTGTTTTTGATAGAACAGAACAGAATTCTTGGTTTTTATGAATATGGAATAACTGCGGAACGTAGTCAATTGATGTAGGGCATGGTACTTCCAAAAATGGGCCAAACCTGAACAATAAATGGTGCTGTTCTGAAAATCTAAGGTCATTAATGCTGGTGGCCCATTGGCTTTGGATTCATCACTGTCCTTTTGTCCTTCTTTCTTTTCTGTCGATCTCATAATTATTTGGGAAAATTTCGCAAACAGTACACCAAGTAAAGACCACTAATAATTCTTATACATAAAGTTCCAAACCAAACATTTCGGTACACGAAATCTGAAACTCGACCCACTATCAGTACACGACGTCAATTTTTGACACCAAAATGTCCATTATGCCCTCAGTTCTTTTTTTTTTTAATAATTTTTTTTTTCTATTATTTTTTTTTTCCTTCGTTTTTTTTCTCTTTCTTCTTCCTTCTTCCAGGCTCACTCCCTCGCTTCCAAAGCCGCCCTTGCCCTCCAATTGAACACCCATTCCTCCACCCGAGAACAAGTTCTGCTCCAATTGGATACCAGTCGATCTCGCGGATCAGAAGAAGCTGTTGGCAACTCCAAAACATCAGTTGAAACTGGAGATGACATGGAATCATCAAAGAAGCTATACTAGACAAGTTAGAGGAGAGGAAAAGAGAATTGGTTCGTTGCTCTTTCTTTTGATCTTAAAAGTTTCTCACATCTTGTTCTTTTTTCAGAGTGCGTGTGCACCTGTGTTATCTTATTTTGGTGGCTGAGAAGTTAACAGAGGTGGGTGAGCTCGGGCTTCTTCTCACATGAAAACAGAGGTGGATTTCGTGGAGCCGGAAGAAGGAAGAAGAAAGAGATAAAAACGAAGGAAAAAAAAATAACAGAAAAAAAAATATTTAAAAAAAAAGGAACTGAAGACATAATAGACATTTTGGTGTCAAAAATTGACGTCGTGTACTAATAGTGGGTCGAGTTTCAGATTTCGTGTACCGAAATGTTTGGTTTGGAACTTTATGTATAAGAATTATTAGTGGTCTTTACTTGGTGTACTGTTTGTGAAATTTTCCCTAATTATTTACCGTTAAGGTGGGTAACTCGATGAACAGATTTAACTACATGAAGTTAACAAACTTAACTAATCGGCTATTATATATATTGGTGTAATTGGATGAATCTATTAGGCTGTGTTTGTTTCTCGGAATCTGGGTATTGGGAAAGGAAAGTCTTTCCTTTCTTGTGTTTTCCTGTGTTTGGGATGGCAAGAAAGGGAAAATGATTCCCAAATGAAAGGAAAAAGAGGAGGAAACTGGTTCCCCCCCACCCACCTCAGGAAATTGGTTCCCCCTCACGGCCCCACCCACTTGCAAAATTATATGACTAAATTGTTCCTGCTCAAAATCATTATTTGCTAATATAACCAACTGTACTTGTTGTTTGTATGATTTTTGCACTACCCCTACAATGAAAACTAAAATGTGTATTCTGACTACATTCCTAGTCTTTCCAAACACTGGAAATGAAAATTGCTGGGAATTACAATTTCCCATGCCTATGGAAAGTGCAAGGAATTGATTTCCTTTCCTTTCATTTCCGCGAACCAAACGCGGCATTGGCTAATGCAAGGGAATTGAAGAAAGAGTGAGTGATTCTTGAAAAATTGAGAACTAGAGAGAAAAGAATCTGCACTAATATAGTGGAGGATTATTGGACTGTGAATCTTCATTTTCAAAACAAACACTCATAGGAGTCGTTTAGATACTCTTAACAAAAGTTAAGTTATAGAGACAAACATTAATTGAAGACGACACATGGTGACATGACCACACGATGAGCTTAGTGAGGTCCAAGAAAAAGAAAATAATGAGTTTAGGCTCCCCGAGTTCATGAAATCCTAGGAATTCATAGATATTTGAACACGTTCAAGAAAATGGATATAAAAAAGTTGAAGGAGAGGCCTATTTCTTCCACTCTTATTTTGGAAAGTAATAAACACAGAGCAAAGGAATTTTATTTGCTTCATTTTCAAGTAGAATAAACTACTCGATACTAAACCTAAAATGCAGTTTGCTTAAACAGAAATTGCCAAAGTTACCCATGAGAGAAATGTAATGTGATATATGTAGCATTCCTAGCTACTATTAGTTACGGATTAACTTACTACCACTCAATTCCAAAAGTGAGGTTGAAATCCAAAGGCTCCAAAACAGTAAATAATCTTTTGGGTATCTGGAGCAGCTGGGCATGTTGGCCTCTAATGAGGCATGTGAAAACAGAAGCCTCTACACTATATACAAATGATAGAGATATCAATGGGGACCCTTATGAACACTAAAACGACAATCCAACCCACCATAATTTATGGCATGTTTCCACGTACCATTGTTTGCTAATTGCTATAGTGGCATCGCCCTCTTATTCATCTTCCACAAAATCATGGGTCTCCATTCTGGTTTCGATTCTGTTCAACTTTTCAGCCATTTTGTTACTAGAATGGAGCATGCAAATTTTGCAAAGCACAAAAAGTGAAAGAGAGGTGCATGGTTATGGGGAAGGGGGAATAAGGGACTCAAGGACAAAGACCCCTTTTTGTGAAAAACTGTTGGCCTAGCTAGCTGGAATGCTGGATCAATAAGCCTTCAAGATAACGCCATTTGGCTCTTCTGCTTCGCTAGACGCTAGGTCTATATATTTACTCACACCTACTTTTGTTTGTTGGTTAACTTGGTTTACTCTCTGGCAATTGCAAAATCAACAGCCCCCGGTGCATAAGGCACATGGGTATGCTTCCCTTTGTTGAATGAAGTGAACTGACTCACATTTGCAGTGTTGGAGACTTGGAGTCATTGTACAGGCCGGGACAAAAGCAATTACTTTATTCGAACTTTTTTCTTGTTCAATCCAAGCCCTGAAGTTTGGATTTTGAACAAGAACATGAGTCGAATTATGATCTTTAAGCATCAGGGTGGCTGGTAAATGGTTTACGATTGAAGCTGAGGTGGGATTTTAATGCGTAACATGATAATCATTTAGAGTTCAAATATTTATAATTCAACATTCTAACAGCACTTTCTCATGTTTGCAGTGAAATCTCTCACCTGAAATCAAATTCAAACGTAGATGCCGAATGGGAGACACTTCTCTCTTTAGGGATGAATTAGAACTCGCGACATCCTTACATTCGCTAATAGAAGATTTTGATCAATCTCCAAGAACAACATTAGAAAGTGCAAAAGCCAAACGTAAGGTGACATCTCATTTTCTTTTGGCATTGGACTAGCCATTAGCCACTAGACATTAACACTTACCTTTCTTCCAAGTGAAAATGCACCTTTTTATCTCCAATTCCAATGGCCAAAATAGTGCATTGACCTGCGAGTGCAAGGAGGTATCTTGTCATGACAAAAGCTGTAGGTCAAGATTTTGATGTCGGCAAGTATGTACTCTAATGTGTTTTTTGAGGTCAGGATTAATTGTTAATTAAGATTCTTCATAGAGAAAAGATAGTGAAGCGTGACAATCTTCTGCATTAGATTCTTATTTCGTACGACATCTTCTTCTTCAATTCTTAAATAAGTCTGCTCAACGAAACAAAATAGGTATAGATAGGGCGACTAGTTTAGCTGCCAATTAGTTTCTACATTCTTCCTATTTCAGTATTATAGAAATTATAAAATAAAAAAAAACGTAAGTTTAACAAACTTTTACTCTCCGGTCACATAATCCGAAACATATATTCAAAGTATTAGAACAACACTTATATATATATATATATAGTGACAGATTCCTTTTTTTGGTATTTCCTAGGAATAGGGTATTAGACCAATTTTTCGATCATATTTTAGCATCTTAACCGTTCAGTTTTTAAGTCCTAATGTGTAGATCACTTCTGCAAATTTTCAGCCAAATTGATTATCGTTAAGGCATTCAAAATGACAACTTAAGATTATAAGTATGAACGGTTCAAGTTTAACAGATTTGGTTCTTTCATTGATTTATTATAGTTTGATACCTTAACGATCACCGATTTGGTTGAAAATTTGCAGAATGATCTACACATTAGGACCTAAAAACTGAATGGTTGAGATGCCGAAATGTGATCGAAAAGTTGGTCTAATGCCCTATCTCTATAAAAGACCAAAAAATGGATCCCTTAGTGGATATATAGAATGGTGTTATTCACACACTAACTTTTTCTATTCACACACCCCTTTTATTTTTTCTATTATTTTAATTCAAAAAAAAAAAATTTGGTATAAATTTCCCTAACTACCGTCCCTTGTAATTATGTTTCTTTTTATTTTTTATTTTTTCCTATTTTTCCTAACACCATTATACAATAAATCAAATATTTTTTTTTTGACTTTGACCATGTCAACTTGGTAAGTTATTAAGCATCCTAAAGGGATGAGAGTCGAGAGGGAGAACGAGTTCACTCGGAACCCTAGCGCCACCGCCTTCAATGGGCTGCTTCTATGGAGATCTTTGTCATCTCCGCATCTGTGTTCGCCTCGACGCACGTGCTTCACCACTGACCGCCTTCATCCTTGGTGTGAGGGATGGCGAGGCAGCCTTTGGAGGACAGTGTTGATGTGGCTGCTCTGGTGTCTGACCGGGCAGCGTAATTGGGTCTTCGATGGTGGAACTGGCCTATTAGTTGCTCTCTTGCAGAGCAGGTGTTGGTGTTTGCACTGGTGGATGGCATTGATGCAGGCAACGCCGGAGTCGGGGTTGGGTTTGATCTGGTGGATTTTCATCGGGGTTGGATTTGCTCTGGTGATCTACGGGGTTGAAATTGGGGTTGAAATTGAGGGCAGATCGAGGATAAATCGTGGGTCTTCTGCCGGACGACTTGGCCATGGTGGTCAGCGCTTGATGAATGGGTGGAACAGCCGGCTGCAGGATGGCCTGGCGGTGACAGAGAAGACAGAGACTGGCTGGAGGCAGAGGATCAAGGTCTCTTTCCCTCTGGATCAGATTTGGGCTTGGGCCGGTGGGCCTGGGCTCAAACTTGGTATGAAGGATGCTTGGGCCTTCAGGCCTAGTCTTGAGCTCAAGTTCGGGCTGGTTGAGTTTGCTACAATGGCGATGGACAAGCAGAGCAAGACCAACCTGTTGCCGATGTTGTTGGCTCTTGGTGAGGCTACGGAGGGTGCTGGCTCCAACCCTAAGGGGGCGGAGCCAGTATTTTCTTAAGTCTCTACTATTAGACATCCGGTTTACAAGCCTTCTACAGTTGGAGTAATCTCTATGAGTTGTTCTAAGATGTTTCTAGTTGTTATTTGTACCACAATGGCGTGCTGGAAAATTAGACTAGATGAATGATGTTTCCTTAAAATAGCGAGTTTGTTCTTGCTCGTCTTAAGCTTGCTTTCCGGCGAGCGTCCCTTAGACTTTAATGAGTTTAGTATTGGCTTAGATAGGTCTTATCCGATTTACCGGATTCTTATGTATGTGCATGTTAGACTCTGTCCTGTTTTCATGGCTTTGATATCTAAGAGCATCTCCAACGGGTAGGTTAAAAAATTTGTGTCAAATTTGAATTTGAAGGATGAGGTGTTATGGTCATTTTTGGTCCAATGGATTAGTTATATTTAAATATTATTTTATTATTTTTCAAACAAATTTATAACAAAAAAAATTATCTTTCTTCTCTCTCTTGTTCGTGTTCAGCACTTCAACCCAACCATTTTTGGGTCTGGTTCAGAAGCTTCTCTCTCTCTGTCTCCCTCCCCCCAGCAAACCAACCCAAAACTAAAATTTTCCCCTTTTTATGCTCAGACTAAGATCTGCAAAAAGCATCAAAACAAAGAAAGAAAGATCAAAGTTTGAGTCTTGATCAGGAAATAGCTTAGCTTGACTTTGCAATAAGGAGGGACACAAGCAAAGCCCAATTAATAGAAGATCTGCTTGCTTCTTATTCCCGTGTTCGATCTCTTCCATCTCTGCCCCGCTCGTTGTCACCTATGTTGAAGAAAGGCGATCTGCTTTTGGGTGTAAGATGTTCTTGATTTTGCTTAATTATCTCCATTAAATCACCAACCCCAAATCTCAGATCTAAATTGGACTTTGCGAATATTTGCCATAATTGTTTATGGTATATGGTAGGAAGAAATTGAGAGATGAAAATCAGAGAATGATTCATGAAAGGTTTGTCATAAGTGGCTTTGTTCTGGGTAAGACGAAAGAGAGAGAGAGAGAGTGAGAACACAGAAGCAAAGAGCGAGAAAAGAAAAAATTTGACAGAGTTGGGGAGAACTGTCAAATTTGACAGATTGGTTTGATATGTCAAATCCACGTAGGATTTGACAGATCTGTTGGAGTTAGGTTGCTATATCATTTCTTACCGTTGCCTTGTCCATCTGGCAAATGACCTCTCCGTTGGAGATGGTCTAATAACATCAAATCCTATTCAAAAAATAAATAAATCAATTTTTTTCACCTATATAAATGAAGAAAAAATAATATGTTTATTAAGTGGAATGACATGTATATTAGACAAGGATTATGTTTCCCAGGTAATTACGTTCATCCAACTGAATCTAAATTACAAATGTCAGTGAGCCATGACCTGTTGGTTAGCCAGCTTAACTAACACCGTGGAGATCATGAGTTCAAATCTCACTGATATCAGGGATGGGGTGAGGAAAAAACTATCATTCAGGGAGAAAAAAAAAAAAAACTGAATCTAAATTGCAAAGTTTGTCTCTTCTGCGTTTAGACATCCATGTGTATCAAATAATATGACATCATCCACTTAATTGTCATCAAAATTAATCCATCGTTGCTCATGAAAAAGTACGTATCTCCCATTTAATCTAGTTGACCAACACAATTAAAAAAACTCTTTCTCTAACGTTTTCTCTCTCTGAGAAAACCCTATGGAGGCTTCAAGACCTTGAGAATATTCTCGTCTAGCGGCGGCCCTGGCCTTTTGGCTTCCCCGAAGCCGCATGGCTTTGCTGCCGGGCGGGATTTGAATGTTTGCCTATGTAGCTCTTGGGATGGAGTGGTTGGATCAAGGTTTTTGCAAGGTATGTTTTTTGGCAGCGATTCCGGTGGTCGTCTTTGTACTCCGGTAGCCATGTTGCCCGAGACCGAAGGAACTCGTTTTGACAGCGCCGGCTTGCGGTTTCGATGGAGGCAAAGGCTATGTGCTGTTGGGTCATGCAATCTGGTGTGGCGGCGTCAAGGCGGCGTACGGGATGGGTCGTGGTGGTCAGCGATGTTGGTCTGAACGGCGTCAAGGCGGCGTGCGAAGGTGCAGCAGGGCTTCAGGTACGGCGGTGGTTGCCGGGTCAAGTCAAGGCTGCCTTGATGGGCCTTGGTTGGGTCATTCCTCTCTGGGCTACGTTTGTTGGGCTTCTATGGTGGGCTGGGGTGTTTGCCCTAGGCACATCCCTATGTTTTTAGTTTTATTTAATTACAATAAATTCCTTGTATTTAGGAACCTAAGCACTATTGTGCACTCAATGTCTCTTTAGCGTCTCTGGAGTAGTACCGAAGGAGGATATCCGCTATCTCTACGTATTTGAATGTATAATGAGTAGGACTATATGTACGTACCACTTGTGGGTACTACCACTAGCTTCTTGTCTGTCTCTAAATAATAGCGGAAGAGTATGTAATAGCCTACTCTGGCTTGTGATGAATATATTATTTAACCTCCGTGGTTTTACTAAAAAAAAAATTACTAGTTGACCAAAATAAACGGTAATTAAATTTTTACATACTTTTATTAATTATCTGTATTATCTAGATCTTGGCATACTTGTATATGGTTTTTTGATGACACATACTTGTATATGGTTGAGGGACAAAGATTATTATGTCAATAAACATTGAAGTTGGTTGGATGAAATAAAAAGTTTAAAAATTGACAAGAAGATGGGTTGTTCACTTGTTTGACCAGAGTGGGAATAAGAAAATCACATAAATGAGAAAACCAAAGCAAAAGAATGTGGAATACATAAGATTGAGTGAATGATTAAACAATGAATGTGAATCTGGAAGACAACAAATCATATAGTCCTCATCAACCCTATTATCATCCTCCTCCTCATGAGTGATGAATCCACTATATTTGTGGCGATAACCATGGGAGCCCTGAGCCCCAGCAGGCAGCAGGGATTCACAGTTTCACACACACAAATCCAACTGACTCAATTCTCTCTCTTTTTCTCTGATCAAGGAAAGGAAGACGACCCAGTAGTCGACAGAGACAATAGACTTGTGAAATAGACATTACAATGGTGTAGTGTAGCGGAAAACTCGAAATGCCGGGTGTCAGAAAACAAATAATCACGGGAGAGCCCTTTCCTTGTGCTTTACTGGTTTTTCATCAGTTTTCTCTGAAAAGGTTTTGTGGTGGTAACTTAAAGAGTTGTTTCGTTTACTTAAGGTATTAGGGTTTCACGGGTATTGCTTGCACAAACTAGGAAGGAGGGAAGGAGATGTAGAGAACTTTGATCATGTTACAGAGTTTCAAATTTTTTTAACGACTAAATTTGTTTGTCCTGTATTTGAAGATTGAAATGCGGGATATCATATGCTTTAGAACATTTTTGAAAAAATTATATAGAAGTTACTTTTAGAAATAATACTGATCACAATAGTGTGTTGTGTTACACACATAGTACATTTAAACGTGTGAAATGACTTCCATCCGTTACTCTTAATCAAGAAATTCACAAGTATTCAAAACTAATTAGTATATAGCGTTACAAATTAATTAATTAAGTACAATCTGAATTTTGTGCTAACATTTCGAGACATTTAATATTTCGATAATCAACCTTATCAGAGTGAAATAGCGTCTATTATAAGATTTTTGACACGAATTATCCTAATCGAATCGTTTATGGGTTTATGAAATTCAGTTTACGTACCTATAGTAAAGGAAAGGGAGATATACACCGAGTATGATCGGAGACTCATTGTCAGATCCAAAGTGTGATTCTTGCTGAGCAATATCTTCTAGCTAGCTAGATAGCTGCAAGCCTGCAACAAAATCTTGATTGTGGGAATCTAATTGATTGTCGTTTTGTGGTGTTTAGGGTTTATTAATGGAATGTCTGGGGTGAATAGATGCAATACCGACACTGGTTAGACGACAACACAATACGCAGAGAGGGATGTAGCAGAGAAAGAGACGAATGAAAGGACAATAAAGAAAAGAGCTTGCCTTAGGCGGGTCTAAATAGACACAGTAGGGCAAGCTAAGCTCGCAATAGAGCCAGACAGGTATGGACTATAGAATGAGTTGTTAGACGGAGAGGTCCTGAAAGTGACCTAAAACTGCAACCCTTTTGGCTCTGGGGTTGAAACTGACCTGACCTTCCTTACCGACGCGAGCTCCGAGAGAAAAAAGAGTACGTAAGTAACGTAACTGGTAAGCTGGGACGTACTTTGAGACAAGACTTGGAACGAAACGAATGAAACCCTGGAATCCAATTTCCGAACAGTGCCATGGTCAATGGTCAGTACACTAGAGTATACACTGCCGACGACTCGATCGTATTTCTCTTTCAGAGTCAAATGTGTAAACTAGCTACTTGCAGTGCACAAATGGGGGTAGTAACTATATAGCGAGGGACAACACGACTGTGTAACTAGTGCGTCATAAATAATGCCACATGACAAATTTGTTCTGTGTGACTGTGCTAGGGTTTCTGATTTCTACGCATATGATTTGCATATGATTTGTATATTTTCATAAACTAACATTTATATTTAAGAATAATGTTAAGTGAACCACTCATAATTCACATTATGTAAAGGGAAAATTTCAAGAACAGTACATGAAGTATCGGCCATTCTAACATTTTGTGAATCAACTTTCGAAACTATCAAAACGGTACATGAATTTCAAATCTCAACCTAATTTTGGTGTATGCCGTTACATTCAATGTGATTTCTGTCAAACTTTTGAGGGTAAATCCGTCTTTTCAAGGATCATGGAAAAAAAAACCCAACTAAATTGAGCGCCTCTCTCTCTCTCTCTCTCTCTCTCTCTCTCCCCTTCCCCCTTGTACTGACCGCAACCACCACACCACTTCGGCCGGACCGCCACCATCAACTTTCTGCCAGCCACATCACGCCTTGAGGAGGCAGCAACCCTATAAATCGGATCCATACCCAGATCGCAGGCAAACGAGCCAACCCAGATCTGAACAATCTGATCCGAGCCACGACATGTCGCCCCGACCTCGTCCCCATCAAACCTCCTCCGAATCTGCAACAGCACACCATTCCGCCGGCCGGGCCTGCAATTATCGAACCAATCCCAGCTAACCTCCGCAATTTCCCTCTCCCTCACCTTACTGTTTTGAAATTTTCCCTTTTCTTTTTCTTTCTTCTGGAATTCTTCTTCTCTCTCTCTCTGGCTCTGATTCTTCTTTCTATCTTTTTTTTTTCCTTCTTCTGGAATTCTTCTTCCTTTTCCCCCTTCACTCTCTTTCAGTCTTTCTTCACTCTATCTGTTTTACTCTCGCGTCCTTCTTCTTCCCCCTTCTCTGCACGTTGTCTTCACCTTATCCATAGTGCACTTCATCCCAAACACCTTCCTTCTCCCACACCACCGATCTCAACACTCCACCCACAACCAGCCACAAATCCACCATGGTCAACACCAGACCTCAAGCCATACGCCAAATCGCTGCCAACCACCAACCAATCGATCCATTAATCTCGTCCCCTCTCCCCCTAACGGCGACATGTCCTTGCCCAGACCCGAGGATGATCCGGTCCCTCTCCGATCTAAAACCAATACCCATTCTCTTAAAAAAAAAAAAAAAACAATCTGACTGCAGCTCCGACGACAAAGAATAGTGGGTAAACCTCAAGTTTCAACCACCGGGAAGCCATTGACTGAAAATGAACGGAGAAAATTGGAGAGAGAAGTCTGGAAATGCGAAAAGAAACGGAGCTGAGCCACAAGAAACGGAGCTGAGCCACAAGTTATGGGTCCTTGGCTGGGTTTGCTGGGTTTGAATGGGGAGGGGGGGAAGAGAGAGAGAGAGAACATGAGTTTGCTGGGTTGGGTTTGAACGGGACAAAAGAGAGAGAACATATTGTTTTTTTTTTTTTTAAATTTCTCTCTCTTCATTAATTATTAATATTAATAATCAATTAATACGAAATTAAGAAGTGACTGAATTGCCCATTAAAGTTTGACAGAAATCACATTGACTAACGGAGAATGTAATGGCATACACCAAAATTAGGTTGAGATTTGAAATTCATGTACCGTTTTGATAGTTTCGAAAGTTGATTCACGAAAGGTTAGAATGACCGATACTTCATGTACTGTTCTTAAAATTTTCCCTTATGTGAAAGTTATTGATTCACTTAGTATTATTCTTATATTAAATAAAATTTTAAAATTAATTCTCGTGCTCGAGAGTTTTTTTTATTTTTTTTTGAAATGGCTCGTGCTCGAGAGTATATATGCACACATAAAAGTCAAAACTTCAATTCATTTATTTTATACGAATTAAGTTATGGATTTTGGTTAACCCAATTTTTCCATCTTTCATTAAAAAGAGTTGACCGCTTCCTTTAATTGATATATTGATAGTTTACATAACTCGTGCGTGCATATGCATACATGACCAAAAAAAAGATCTCATGCGTGCACTAGATCGATGAAATGGTCGGGTGGAGACTTGTAACTATCATGCATTCTGTGCATGCATTTGGGGTTGGCTTAATATTTGTTCATAGTGAAAATAAAGAAATGGGTGGATGACTCGATATCATATTCTCACGCATTTTATCTATTTCACGAGTTGGGCAACTGGCTTAGTTTGTCCCTGCAATGGCTCACATATAGAGGGAGATAGATTTTGTGCAATGGATTGGCGAAGGGTTTTACACAAAAACGTAGTGGGAAGAATGACAAAGAAACCATAAGAAGATTTCTATATATATTAACGTTTTGTATTGGCATTGCCGCATTGGTGTCTGGTTGCATTTTACGTGATGCACTATCTATACCAAACTTTGCTTTTCTTATCTTCTTATTTTCTAGCTGTTCACCCTTCATATTCAAATGACTGAAATGAGTGGCATACGTGCATGGCCTTTTGCGATTTGGATTAATCATTGAAAGCGTGTAGTACTTAAAAGGGCTATGCGCAACTTGATGACCCAATCGACCTGAATTCTGATTGTAACACCAAACTTATGTAAAGCTAGCTTTGTAAAAAAATTGAAGCTTTTAGTGGATCACATACATCTTTGAAGATTTTGCTTTAGCAAATATATGCTTTCGTTCGTATTTATGATGATGAGTCATTAGTGAATACCGATCAGACATCAAGTGATGCAACATATAATGATTTCGACCAAACCAACAACAAATCAAGAAAATGATATCCTTCTTCTTCTTTTTTTCTTTTTTTCTCTGAGAGGTAATCAAAATAATACACATTTAATGAATTCAAGTATAATTTGTGGTACACGAATATTTATAAAATTGGTTAAACAAGTGTCAATATAATCTTCAAAATCGATTTATCGATTGTGTTTAATTACACAATTTGCCGTGTTTGAATATACATAAGTTCAAATTGAAATTAACTACAAAGAATTTGCAATTCTTTAAAAAAACAATACCGACTTTGTAATGTGATGTCCAAAAATTCAAGATATGATAATTTTTTTTGGGCCATCATTTTGATTATTAAAATATTTGTAAACATTTTAAACACATGGATCAAAATAGGAATACGAAAGATAAAAATAACTGTTATATTAGGTTAATACTTGCATAATTGCAAGTGACATGGCATTACGTACATCGTACAAAGTATCATACAAATTAGTATGTCACAGTGGCGGAAATTAATACACACTTTTCTTCATCTTTTCGTTTGTATGAGAATAGAATATTTGACTTGCACAAACAAAGGCAACCTTAAGATCGAAGAATAAAATGCACTAGGAAACAACATAGAGACTTTACATTAGTGAGAGAATTTGCCGTGCCAACCTCTAACACTCAATCTCATGATTACAAAATGAAGACGAATCTTACTCCAATTTGTTTGGCTAGCTTTTTCTAAGAGTCTTTTTAAATGTACTCAACAAATTTCTAAACATACGCAGCTGATTATTTATAGGACTAAATACTGTTTAGTCCTTTAACTGTTGCCCTAAAAACACTTCAGTCCCTGACTTTTTAATTTCACACGTTTAGTCCTTATACTTCAAAATTTCAAACCAATAGGACCTTGCCGTGACTTTCTGGCCAAAAATTCCGTTAAAGCGCTGACGTGGCAGTATCTCCGCGATAAAATGACTATTATACCCTCCCATCATTTTTTTTTATTAATTAATTCTTTTCTCTCTTTTTTCTGTTTTTTTTTTTTTTTAAATGTATTCTTTCTTTCTTTTTTTTATTTTTACGGTCGACATTATAGCACCCTCTTCCTTCTCTTCCTCCTCTCTCTCTCTTCCTCCATCACTCGTCACCATGCTGCCGCGCCGGAATCACTTACCAAACCCTTCTCTCCTCTACTCAATCACCATAGTCCCCTTACCTACCTAGAAACCCAGAGCCACCAAACCAACCCGACCCGCCCCGACTCACCCACTGGTGCACCCATCACAACCAATCGTCGATCCCATCGATTCGCGCAGCTCCGACGGCGACTTCTTCTCAGATGCCGCCTCCGATTCCGACGATGACGTCAGCTGTTTCGATTTGTAGATCGAGATGGAGAGGCTGGGGCGCTTGGAGGCTAGGGTTTCTGATTTGGGGTTTGGTGAGGTTGAAGCAGGAGTTGAGGGAGTGGGAGCGGGTGGCATCGTGGGTTGTGCTGGTCTGAGCGGCGGCGGCAGCGTCGTGGTCGATGATGAGAGGGACGGCGGAGAACTAGTGGGGCAAGTTGGTGAGCTTGATTTTCCAGAAGCAAGGTGAGGAGGTTTTGAGTTTTCCAAATTTGGGGATTTGGAGAGAGAGAGAGAGAGAAACAGAGAGATAGAGAGAGAGAGAGAGAGAGAGCTGGCCACGAGGCTCGGGCCAAGGGAGGGCGAGCACCGCCGAGGGCTGAGCGAAGGTGATGGCGCCGCAGAAGAGGAACCCAATTTGGGGTAATTTTGGTTGTAGAGAACAGTGTGTGTGTGAGAGAGAGAGAGAGAGAGAAGAGAGAAGAGAGAGAGAGAGGCCCTTGGTGAAGATCAGGAAGAAGAGAGAGAAATTTGCCTATTTCCCTGAAAAAAAAAAACAGAAAAAAGAGAGAAAAATAATGGGGATATTTTCAAATGGGGGATTCCCCGCCCCGCCCCAGCGGGGAACAGGTTCCCCACCCCCGCCCCCACTCCCGCATTTGCCATTTTCTCTATATGAACTTTTTTGGTTTTCTATTTTGAAATTTTTTATTTTATATCTTTTTAGATTTTTTTTCCTTTCCTTTTTTAACAAAAGATAATGCACAAATCACAATTATACGAAGATCCAACGGTCGGATCCTCACAGATCACCTAGAGGATCATCTTTACCGATTTATACGATGATCCAACGATCGGATCCTCATGGATCTGCATTAGGTTCATCCTCTCAAAATTATACGAAGATCCAACGGTCAGATCCTCACAGATCACCTAGAGGATCATCTTTACCGATTTATACGATGATCCAACGATCAGATCCTCACAGATCGCCCTTAGGTTCATCCTCTCAAAATTATGTGAAGATCCAACGGTTGGATCGTCCCGGATCGCCCTTAGAATCATTCTCACAAAATTATATGACGATCCAACGGTCGGATCCTCACGGATTGCCCTCAGGATCATCCTCTCAAAATTATGTGAAGATCCAACGGTTGGATCGTCCCAGATCGCCTTTAGAATCATCCTCACAAAATTATGCGACGATCCAACTGTCGAATCCTCACAGATCTCCTTTTGAATCGTCTTTTCACAATTATACGAAGATCCAACTGTCCGATCCTCATGGGGAATAAGAAAAATTATAAAAATGTCCTGGTTGAAAAAAAAAAATGGGGAACCCGCATGGGTAATGGGAAACCCCGCCCCCGCCCTCGCCCCCACCCCCGCTTGACAAATGCGGGGAAAACCCGCGGGTACCCTGCCCCCGCCCCCTGTTTGCCCATTCCTAGTGGCATGCCCGGACCAGGCCGATGTGATTTGAAGCCTCAGCGGTTTCGTTGTGCTGGGGTATAAGATTTTGGAAGAAAAAAAAATTCCAGGTAAATGTTTAACAATGGGGGCTTAATGCGAAAATGAGTAAAATTTATTTATATTTTTTTTAATATAAATAAGTTGCTGGGTGTACATAGATTTCTGCTGGGTAGATTTAAAAACATCATTTCCTAATTAATAATTATAGTACTTTACCACACGCATTAATAAAACTTCCTATAACAAGCTCGTTTTAAACGTCTTTTTAGCAAATGGGATTTAGAGAGTTGACAAGTTAACGTACTAATAAACTGAGGGTAAGCCACCACCCTTTATACAACGTTGAAAATCATGATCTTGAGACCTACAATTAGTTTGCAATGAATCCACAAAAACTATGAAAGCAACTAATAATTAAATGTGAAATTCGAATTTTCCTACTTATGCTTATGCGGATCTAGAAATTTTATTATTATTATTATTATTATTTTTTTTTTTATGATGAAGTTCGGATATTACCTAAACTTGCATGTTTGTCAATAGTTGACAATTCAAATATAAGGTGTTCTTATATTTTAAATTAAAAAAAAAACAAATAATATACACTGATATTATGTTACGGGAGAAACAAATTTGATTTAAAATATACAGCTTTGAATTCACCAATGCTAATTACCTAAATAAAAGAATGATCCTATCCTATGAAAAAGATGATTTATTTCTTCCTTGAGTGGTTCGTATATATATCTACTAACCTAAATTTTTAAAAACGGTTCATAACAATCGTTCGTGCTTAATTTCATCCCCACATTTGTGATAGCCGACATGCACCAATTCCCCCTCTTAAAATATCCAACAGTTTCGGAGTGATTCCGATTGATGGCGCGGGGAAACAACGCAAGAACCTTGTGATCGATCAATAGCAATCGTAGTCATGATCGAAGCTGGGAATATGAATCACCTCCATAATAATAACGCTGCCATTGTTAGGTGAGCCATGCAATACCTATACAGTATACACAACACCGTACGGCGTCGTATCTGCTGCTGTTGTGAAATGTGAATGAACTAACCACCTTCAACCAACTCCAGGAATTCCAATGATGGCGATGAAAATTTAACCTAGTATTAATTAATTAATGAGGGCCGACGCAATAACATTGATTATTAGGGGTTCTGGGAAATTCTGAGCCGCAGGATTATGAGAGCGTGCGTAGAATTATTGACCCATCATGGGTTTGGGGACTGTGATGGTGATGGTGTTCATCATGAGACTTGTACTATTGCTAAGCATATAGAGTAATGGAGGGAAGTAGGCATCGGCAGGGCTAGAGCTGCGAAAATCTGTGCCCAGTTTTATAGGGGGAAGTGAACCAAACCAAGCTTTACTATTTTGGTCGTGTGGGGAACTGTTTCCTAATATTGTTCACCTTCTTCCATGCAACTTTATTAGTTGACTTTCAATTTCTTAAATGGAATTTTCTTCCCCAAAATCTCATCATTTTGCATTTTTATAATTTATTTTGATACTTTATAGAAAATAAATACAGTTAATATAAATAATATTAAAGTAAGAAAATGTCCTTGTACTATGCCCACAAACAAAATTTTAGGTGGTTTTGGATAAATTTTTCTGTGTATTAATTTTAGTTTGATTTGTACTATGTAAAGATTAAAGAATATAAAAATTACCACCGTGAGGAGTAAGAAACAAAAACAACTCAAAATAACGTCAAATTGAAACAGAGTCATATGATTGAGAATACAGAAGGATCTGGTCTCACACTGTTAGGTCGTCTGCCGTGATTATTGGCTTGTATCTTCCAAGCAATGTTTAATTTTCTTCCAGCAATTTTGACAGATCATAAAAATGAAATTGAAGAGCGACTCGCACATGCAACCTCCTTAAAATGCACAAAACAACATCTTGAGCAGAATGTATACGTAGGGTAAAATAGCTATTGGTTCCTCCATACAGATGTTGATAGCTCAAAGGTATCCATAAACTCCAAATCCAACAGACGGAACTAAATTTTGTCATCCTTTCCCCATCAACAAGTAAAGTCCAAGAAGTAAGAACCCCAACTTCTTTTGGTTGCAACAGTCCAAAGAACCGCCCTGTAATATTTACTCTTGTCTAAATGCGATTAACCACCTTTAATTAACAGTTAAAGCACAGTTTCGAATATAATAAAGATGGCGCGTGAAGCTAAACACAAAAAAAAAAAAAAAAAAAAAAAAGGTTAAACGCGCTCGTGCTTTCCTTTGCTTTATCCAACAGCCCCAATCGTCACCGTCAGTCCAATTTTGCCGCAAAGTCCCTCAAAATATACTAATTTATTATTCCCACCCTTTTTTTTTTTTTTGTTTTAATGCGAAAGCAATAAAACCAGGACACGACACGTACACAAATCTCGGGGGACACCAATAATAAATAAATAAATAACCCAATAAAATAAAACTAAAAAGAAATTAAAATTGAAATAAAAAGAGAACAGAAGGACAGCTGGGGGAAAGAAAGAAAGAAGAAGAAGAAGAAGGAGAGCTCTGTTTTCTCTCTTTCTCTGTGGGTTTGTTTTCAGCTGCAGAATTCAAGTTTTCATCTTTTTCAATTCTCTCGTGAAAATTCCGGTTATTTTTCTCGGGAATCTCTCCTAACGGCTTTTCCCTTCGCCGTGAAATTCCGTTTCCGTTTTCTATATACCTCCTCTGTTTCCGGTTAGATTCTCTTCGCCTGAATCGGAACACGCCGATTTTGATTCCAAAGGTTAATTTTTTTTTCTCTTTGATTAAATAAATTTTGTTTGTTTTCGTTGGTTTCCGAATTGAGCGATTCGAAATCCAAATGCAATATTGTGAATGATGAATTTCCGAAGTTTCTGGAGTGTTGCGTTTTGGTTTTTTGTGGCGGGTTTTGAAGCGCGTGATCCGAGCTTAGGGCTACCGGCATTGGCCAGATTCAATGCGTGTTGAGGGAGAAGAAGGAGAAGCGTTTAGGTTGATGATGCTGTAATGGCGTCACTGTTTCTCCTTCGTCAGTTTTCTGAGCTGGAGAACGGGGTTTCGGCTACTTAGGTTGATTAGAGGGACTGAGTGGACGTGTGTTTAGGGACTGGTTTTGGAAATTTTTACTCGAACAGAGTTTTTGGTTGGTCGAATCTGTGGAAGGTGGTGATTTGGAGATGATGATGATGATGAGAATGAATCTAGGGATTGATGGTGAGGAATCGGGGTCTGTGTTTCGGATTATTTAGTTTAGAGGGAAACTTTACCTGCTTCAGATCTATCTACAAGAATTAAGTGATTTACTTTTGAGGTTTAATTAGTGATTTATGATGAAGGAGTTAATCTGGGGACATTTTGGTGTGTCATAGTTTCCTTTTCGTTTCGTTTCGCCGAATGCAGCAGACAGGGTTCAGAAATGCATATAGCATTTGGTGGATTTGGATTTAGGTTTTGTGGTTTTTAGTCCAGCTTTGGATTGTGGGGGAGTTGATTTGGGGGTTTTCGATTTTAATTTTTCAAGCTATTGTGTTATATTTCATTTTTCTGTCCTACTAAGTAATAAAGTCTGTTACTTCACTTCACTTCTGTTCTTTGTAATGAAGATGGAACTATGTCTAAATGTGAATCCTAACTCAGCTGCTTACATTTCTGACAGTACATGGTGACATGCGTATTCTAGAGTTTGCTGTGGATTTGCCTTCTGTGACTGAAATTTTCGGGTCAAAATATTCAACTAATCTTCCTCTGCCACTGGATTAAGATGTCAGGTATGGTTTCTGGTTCACAAGATGTATCTTTTTTGAAGAAAAGTTGATTGTATTCGGGGCTGTATCTGTTAGAAAAGTTGTGTAGAAGTTTTCAGACAATTATGCATTTTGTGGTGTTGAGGCTAATTTATGTTACTTATATAAAAGAGAGAAAAGGGAGGGCAAGTCAGAACGAGTATATAAGGTATGTAACCTGGTACATTTTGTTCATTGAAGGCCTAGAAGGGTGGGGAGCGCAAGATGAAATTAGAGATAGAAGATCAGATTTTGAGAATTCTGAAGAAGAGAGAAGACGTTCAAGAATTTGCAACCTCAGGAAGAAGGCGATAAATGCTTCAAGTAAGTTCACCCATTCTCTTAAGAAAAGAGGAAAAAGAAAAATCGACTACAGGGTTCCATCGGTTTCTATAGAAGATGTACGGGATGCAGCAGAGGAGATTGCTGTCCAAGAATTGCGTCAAAGACTGCTTGACAGGGACTTGTTGCCTGCTAGGCATGATGACTACCATACTTTGTTGAGGTAAGTTGAATCTCTTAGTGAACATGGTGCTGGCCCGGATAGACCTTTTTACTTCATTTTCAAATTCAGATATGTTGATTATATAGCTTAATGTTATCCTCTTCCCTCCTGATGTAGATTTTTGAAAGCTAGAGACCTTAATATTGACAAAACAATTCAATTATGGGAAGAAATGCTTAAATGGAGAAATGAATTCGGGACAGACACCATTTTGGAGGTAATGAGGATAATTTATGTTACTAATGATTTAGCTGTAGATATATTATGTATTAGACTTGAAGTTTTTGGTGCGCTAGGAAAGAGGAATTGTCTAATTGTACTACTGAACTAAGACCTTGAAATGGAATGTCATCTTTGGCAGATAATTAATTAACATCTTATGGTTGGAATGTCGTAGTATGTTCAAAGGATGCTTAGTCTGTTTTTTAATTAATTATTTGTTCCTGTCTTTGGTCAGCTCTAACTTATTATCATTTTAATGAACATGAAGGATTTTGAATTTGGAGAGCTCGATGAAGTATTGCAATATTACCCTCAAGGGTACCATGGTGTTGATAAAGAAGGGAGGCCTGTTTACATAGAGAGACTGGGAAAAGCCCATCCAAGTAGGCTTATGCAAATAACCAGCATAGAGCGATACCTAAAGTACCATGTCCAAGAATTTGAGAGGGCTCTACAGGAAAAATTCCCTGCTTGTTCAATTGCTGCAAAGAGACAGATATGTTCTACAACAACTATACTGGATGTGCAAGGCTTGGTATGCTGACACCTACATCTTAGCAATTTCTTTTTTCTCCAAGTTTGTATTGTCTTTAGCTGTGATTGCTACTTGCAAAATTTGACCCGGTAAATTGATGTTCATCTGAATTTCAGGGCATGAAAAATTTCACGCGCACTGCTGCAAATCTCCTGGCTTCCATGACAAAGATAGACACCAATTACTATCCTGAGGTAACTCTATTAGACGACTATTTGTTTTTCGTTTTCGGTCATAAAATATTTAAACTTGTTTATGAGTGATATAATTATCTAACTGTTGAGCAATATACAGACATTACACCGGATGTACATTGTCAATGCTGGTCCTGGCTTTAAGAAGATGCTTTGGCCGGCCACACAGAAATTTCTTGATGTAAAGACGATTGCTAAAATACAGGTAAAGGTTATTGCTCCGGGCCTGTAGTATCTCAATTTCCTCCTCCTCCTTCAGCCTTGAATATTGTACTAATTATCTGAATATCCAGGTGCTGGAACCCAAATCCTTATGTAAATTACTGGAGGTGATTGATTCAAGGTATGTTTACCTTATACTCTGCAATTTTCTTTTGGCAGTGCCTGTCATCTCACTGTTACATATATCTCCTTTCAGTCAGTTGCCAGACTTCCTTGGTGGATCATGTACATGCTCTGCCGAAGGAGGCTGTCTCAAGTCTAGTAAAGGTCCATGGAATGATATCGAGATAATGAAGGTATTCCTCATCTTACCTGTCTATTAGATACACTTTTTATGCTTGTTTCAGGTTTGAATATATTTACTGAACTGTTTAGTAAAAATTAATCTAAGGTTTTCATGTGTATTTCTAGCTTCTGCATAATGCTGAAGCAACATTTGTGAGGGAAGTAACCAGAGTGTCTAACAACCAGCAGATATTTGACTCGTATGTTCAGATACGGCCACTGAAGGTTAGTTGAAAATTATTATCTGTAGTTTTTGACCTGGCAATAGTTAGATGAAGCTGATGGATATAATTTCCTTTTATTTTTCACTTATTACTCAGGCATCTATCGCCAAATCAGGGTCAGATATTGATGATCCTTGTTCATCACTAGGACGAAGGAGTTCTACACCTCCTGCTTTGGCTGCAGTAGATGAAGAAGTGAGTTTTAAACTTCGGATTCTCAATATTATGTGGTTCTATACTTCTATATATGTACCGTATGTGGGTTTATGTATTGATTAATCTATTTTTATATACGTCAAGGCATCAGACCAAGGTGCTTACTACACTTGTGACGATCATTTTCCTCTGGTTGATAAATCCATCACAACTAATCTGGGACATGATCAGGACCAATCACTTGATTGTCGTATGAACAATGGTTCTCGTGAGGCAACATTAAATTCAGAAGGTACTTGTTCTTATAATCTTATTTGGCAACCAATTTTTCCATCTTCCAGTATATATATTAGATTAACAAGTTGCATAGTTGTAGATGTTGATAATAATGCTCTTTGCATAGTTGTATATACTTTTCCATCTCTGATGTCAACCTACCTTTGGCTCATTTCCCAAATTCATGGCTATTTTCAGATAGTTCGGTCAGCCATCAACTTGACACTGTTATGGATAAAATTGAGAAGAGAAATTTCCCTCGTGTGGCGAGATTGATGATATCTTTCCTGGTCAGGCTAATACCATTTTCTCATATTTTAAGATTGGAATTTTGGAAAAGGCAGAACAACAATGTTTACCCATCTAATTTGGGGGAAAGCATCTCGGATACTAATTCACCGGCACCTGAAGCTGTGGAAGAAGACCGTGTCCTTCCATGTTTACAGCGTCTTCAACAACTAGAAAAAATATACGAGGAACTCAGCAACAAGCCTGCTACCATTCCTTTAGAAAAGGATCGAATGCTTATGGAATCTTTGGACAGGATTAAGTCCGTTGAATATGATCTTGAGCAAACAAAAAGAGTATGCTATGTTTGACTGCTTTTAATAATTTTTTTCAAACCTTTAGTTGGATGTATGAAATTACTTTTTCATGTTACAGGTGTTGCATTCTGCAGTGGTAAAGCAAGTTGAGATTGCTAATTTGCTGGAGAATCTAGACGAGTCCAGATTTCATGTAAGTTTTTCTTCAGCAAAACCTTTTTCTTATCATCATTTTCAAACCAAAATATGCATACACAGTTACACACACGGAGCGAATATTTCACATTATAGAGTTTTAGCATTGTTAAGCCGAAATCTGAGATGTATATGGATATATTCTATGCAGCGAAAGAGACTGTTCTGTTGAATAGGTAATCTTAGTGGATCGGAGTAAAGAAGTATGATGCAGCTACAGCAATATACAGACTGGGAAGAGACACTTCGAATTTAGAATACAGTCTCTCTGCCCAACCCACTTTTTTTTTTTTTTTTTTTTTAATTTTTTTTTTCTTAAACCGGGCTGTAACCTTTTGCTGCTTTTGGAACAGAACAGTGCAGAGATGAAAAGAAAAGAAAAAAAAAAAGAATGAATGAAACTTTGTACAATGCGGCATCACTTTGTTTCAGAGAAATTTTCCAGTGCCATGTACATAAAGAAAATTACAATGTAACAGAGGTTCTAAGTATCTTTCAGGCCAACCACACTAATTTAATTTATACTTGCATTACCTATTATCAAATGATGCTAGAGTTGCAACATAACAAGATTAAGAAGATTTGGTCATACTTGCATCTGGTTACAACAAAAATCAGAACAATTGTTCATAGTTGAACAATAAGTGAGAAGAATCCTAGTTCTAAAATTTTTGGTCCCTTGATGATCGAGTTACTAAATTCTGGATTACTTGATGACAGTAAACACTTTCGGAGGTTAAAGCTTATTGATAAAGTGTCGTTTTGCTAAATCTATGCTACCGGGGGACCATCTTTGATCATCAACATCATTAGTTTATAATTTTTGTTCGTGGTGACAGCAGGATTTAGTTGGAATGGTTGAGCTAACGCGTAATTCCCATTAAGATGGTGACCGAACCATCTCAACTGAAATGGTTAAATTGCCACTTATACGTGCAACAATGGAAAACAATGTATAGGAATAGTAATGGAGATGTGGATTTCTCCCATGAATGAGGTAGCCCCAATTTCACGTGTCAAGCTACTTTACTCTCTTAGACTTATAATCACAATTCTGAAGAAATAAAAAAAACAAAAAAAAAACAAAAAACACAATTTGTTAATTTATTGCATAAATTTGCAATCGAATAAACGGATTCCTTATTAAATATAATATAAACTATTAAATTAAACGTCGCATGGATCCATCGTCATCTATCTAATTTCTTGTAACGTGTCACCCATTTAAGGGAGCAATATCATCATTTTAAGTCACTCGCTCATAAAATCAGTTTACATTTAGTGGACGGTCACTCTTCTTATTCACGTTAAACAAATCAGAATGATGTGAGATAGCTTGCTATGTGCCATCGACACTAAAGGGGTTGATGTTGTTCTCATTTTGATTCAAAGAACTAGAACGATGATATTGCTCCAAATGAGTGGCAGGTGAAGAGCATTCAGAAGTAAAATGTTGATAATTTATTTCTAGTTCACGATGTTAATTTCAACAACTGTCAATTTTGTGTATAAATTTACAATTAGAATCAAGTTCAAGAGAATTTTGATAGATGTTAATTTTATTCATATCACTTGGTTGATGAGGCCTGCTGAATAATTTTAATAGACTAATCCGACATCTGGTTGATGAGGTCTCACCGAAGCTCACAATTTACAGTGAAATGCCAAAATACATAAAACAACTAAGAAACCATCATTAACTTTAGATAAGGAAGAAAAAAAAACCACAATTAACTTATTAGGTTTAGATCTTCCTAGCTTTATGCTAGTCCAAAAACAACATTATACAAAAACAAAAACAAATAAAAAATAGTCAAAAAATAGATTGAAGATTAACGCGGTTAACCATATCCTGCTGTACTCCATTTTCAGTCTAAGCCGTGCTTACTTCCTTCAGGTGTGTTAGGTACTAATAGTTGCCACCATTTCTTCCTTTTTCATTTTAAGCCTGTGTATTTAAAGCACTAACCCTTTTTTCTATCTATTTTCTGGTTTTCTCTCCAGAAAAAAGGAATATAAGAAAGTCAGTAACACAAGCTAGAGGCAAAAAGTGACAAGCTTGATCTCTGTCTTGGGTTTCTTTCTGTGCTGTCCAAGAACCCAGAAAGCATGGTGTTGAATCAGAGCTCCAGCTTCTGTTTTGCTGCTCTCTTCTTCTTCTTCTTCTTCTTCATTTTGTTGGGTCTCCCTGCTTCTTCTTCATCTTCTCCCACTTTCATTTCAGGTATTGTATTGCTCAATTGAGCTGACTGTTTCTGTATGTTTAGTTGGATTGGATTCAGACAAGCTTAGATTTATCAAAGCTCTGAACTTTTTCATGTTTTTGTGTGCAAGTGCAGATGGTATCTTTGAATCTCAGGTTTCTATTGGCCGGAACCTACTGCAGGCCAAGAAAGGTTTCATTTCCTTCATACCCTTTTTGTGTTGTTTATAGATCATAAAGTTTAGTTCTTTAATCGAAATGTAGTGCTGCAAGGTGTAAAGTTAATGTTTCCTGTTTTCAATTTTAGTGTATTACAAGTATATGTTGAAGTTTTCACTAGTGATCTGTTATTGGAGAGTTGGTTTTGGATGATGAACTTAGTAATCAAGTACTTGTCTGTGCTGATGTTTCAGTTTCTGGTAGTGAAATTCAAGTCAAACTGGCTCTGAGATATGAATTGACTAGTGAAAATGAAATTGGGGATCTTGCCCAGAATTCTACTGTGTTTGCAAATGGTTTATGGGTTGATCATATATCTGTGTGAATGGGCTGTAATGGACACACCAAGGTTTACTTTAGTTTTAACTTGCATTGATGTGGGAAAAGAAAGTAGGGGATCTTGGAATCAGGCTTTAATTTGAAGCCAAGCAATTGGGGCAGTGATTTCAGCAACTTGATTATGCTGTGTAGTCTCACCTTGCATCTATGGATACCATTTGAGTTGCCCATATTCCATGTGATTGTTGAGAAGTGGGGATGCTAGTCTTCTAGTGTTTTGGCAATTATAGTACGAGGAGCTTATCTTTTGGTCCTTTGAGAAAGATGGAACGCTAGAACTAGTGGAACGCTAGAACTAGAAGCAAGCATGTTGGGGATCATAGATGGCATAGCGAAAGATAGAACAGAATAGAGAATAACATCCATGATTCAATTAGGTTCTTTTTTTGGTTCTGGAACTAGAAGCAAACCTTATATTGTTTCATCCTAGGCTCTTTCTTTGGTTCTGGGTTGCATAAAACTCAATCTTATCTGCATCTTCTTTTTGGACATCTTAACAGAGGGTAGTTGGTTTTGATGAGATTATGTCATCTGCAGGTTGTCCAGTAAACTTTGAGTTTTTGAACTACACCATCATCACAAGCCAATGCAAAGGACCACGATACCCTGCTGACAAGTGTTGTGCTTCATTCAAGGAATTGGCTTGCCCTTATACAGATGTATTGAACGACTTGACAAATGAATGTGCTTCTATTATGTTCAGCTACATCAACCTCTATGGAAACTACCCTCCTGGCCTTTTTGCCAATGAGTGCCACGAGGGGAAATTGGGTCTTGCATGCCCTGCATTACCGCCTTCAACTTTGGCTGATGATGTAAACGGGGTTCATACCACCTCCTCTCCATCTCCATTGCCAATGCTCACAGCTGGTTTCCTATTGTTGCTGTTCCGGTTACTTTGAATCTCCAGACTATTTTCCACTGATTAGTATACTCTCAAAACTTGTGAGGGAGTGACAATTTTTTCATTCATCTCTGGTTTCATCCATATTGTGGTAGGCATCCCTTGTTAATTACCGAGTTACTGAGGTTAAACATCTGTGATTTGTAATATTTAAGCTCCCTTTTGTGGAATACCTTGACAGCTACTATATGCTGCAAAATTATTTAATGCCAAAGAGTGAACCTTATACGCGTTGAAAGATCAAATTTGCAAGTTGTTCATTTACAATTTATGTGTCAAAATGAGCTGGAGTTGTGTGCTGTGGGCCCCTGATGCAATTATCTTCATATCATATGTTGCTTTGGACTTTTGTTTTTCTGGCTCTAGATAATTGAGGCCACCACTAACTAGGGACCAAAATGAATAACTTCAGCAGAATCATATCCCTTTCTTCCAACAGGCCATAGCTGTTCCATTTGGAGACTTCACATGGCTGCTGTTGCTCCTCCATCTCTTCCCAACCAGAACAAGTTACCATCCTTCTCGTCGAGAATTCCGGCTGGAATGCCGGCCCCCGTCGTTTTGCTTCAAATGTGCAGCAATTTTCAAGAAGTAAGACAAGTTCATGCTCAATTGGTTGTATCAGGACTAATTGCGCGCCCTATAAATGGTGGGAGGCTTCTTCAGGCCTATGTCACAGTGTCAAACTTTAACTATGCATTATCAACTTTTGATAGCATATCTAATCCTGATGTGTTTGCCTACAATACCATGATGAGAGGTTTAATACTGGGTAAGTCCCCTTATCTTGCACTGAAGCTCTATAGTAGGCTTTTACTAGATGGTTTAAAACCAGACAATTACACCTACACCTTTGTTCTCAAAGCATGTTCCCAAGTGAATGCGCTCTTCGAAGGTAGAGAAGTGCATGGCCGGATAATTAAGGCCGGAATAGCACCAGATACTTACATTCATAGTTCACTGATAAACATGTACTCGAGTTCATCAGATGGTTTGGTCTGTGCAGAGCGAGTTTTAGCTGGCTTTTCCGAGGATAACACACTTGCTAAGAACTCCTTGATTTCGGGTTACCTCAGTCAGGGTCAGGTAGAAAGTGCTAGAAAAATGTTCGATAACCTGGTAGCAAAGGATGATGCATCTTGGAGTGCAATGGTAGCAGGGTACACAAAGAATGGTATGTATGCAGAAGCATTAGTCATCTTTCGAAAGATGTTGAGTTCTCAAGTTTCTCCAAATGAATCAGCACTTGTGAGCTCATTGTGTGCTTGTGCTAATTTGGGAGCACTAGACCAAGGCAAATGGATACATGCATACATTGATAGAATTGGGGCTAGGATTAGTGTCACTGTGGGTACTGCTCTTATAGACATGTATGCAAAGTGTGGCAGCATAGAAAATGCCTATGAAGTTTTCAGGAAGATGCCACAGAAAGACGTAGTTTCATGGGGAGCTATCATATCTGGTTTCGCCATTCATGGGCGAGCTGTAAAATGTTTCGAACTGTTTGATGATATGGTTGCTGGTGGAATTCACCCAAATGAAGTAATTTTTGTAGGTATTTTATCAGCTTGTTCTCATGCCGGGTATGTTGAAACGGGATACAAGTATTTTGACCAAATGGTTCGTCTTTATGGGATTAAACCATCCACTGAACATTATGGATGCATGGTGGATCTTCTTGGTCGTGCAGGGCGGCTGGCAGAGGCGGAAAAGCTCATCACGTCAATGCCGGAAGAGCCTAATTCAGTTATATGGGGTGCATTTCTTGGTGCTTGTAGAATGCACAGTGACGTGAGGAGAGGGAACCTGGCTTTCAAGCACTTGACTGATCTTGAGCCAACGTCTGGTGACAGATACAAACTTGCAGGGATTATGTTTGCTAATGCTGGGGAAAAGGAAAATGCTACTAAAATTAGGAAGATCATCACAGATAATGACTTGGAGACAACTCGTGGAGTAAGCTCAATTGAGATAGATGGTGTAGTCCACGAGTTTGTAGCAGGTACCATCAACCATAGCAGGCACAAAGAAATTTACAGAATGTGGGAGAGGGTTAATAGGTTATTAGAAATCCATGAGCTTGAAATTTGCATTCCATTCTAGCATACTTGTAATATAAGTCTGCATTTGATGCTTATTATCAGGTTGATAGTGCAATGAGCTTGGAAAAGTGCAGAACTGAGGAAAATAGCAAATCGACATTTGAACCTACAAATATCTTGATACAATACTATACTTGGGCAAAGCCTCATCGTACGCTTTATCGTTCAGCATTACATAGAGGCTTGCGGTATTTGCAATTTATTGGAAATATTAGTTACATCATAGATTGCTTATTCTAGGACGATCAGTTCAAAAATAAAAGATACAATATGGAAAACTCTTAAATGTCACCCTGTTCTTCTCTATAAAACCCCTTTCTGCTCGGTTGGCAGTTATAAGAATACGAACCTGGACTCCACATCACTTACAAGCCACGGAAGCGCCTAGATAGATAAACCAGCTCAACTATTCACCATAGTTTGACTTTTGACTTCTCCCGGAACTGCTTCTTTGTCACGCACCAAGGACCAGGGAAGGTGCTCAACTGTATTATTGCAGGTAAATTAGATTAAATAGAATGCAATCAACACTAATACTTGCAACTCCAACCAACAAGATGAAAGCTAGAACTTGATATGTGATACTGTTCTAAAAGTGCATGAAAGACAAAATATGACCAGAAGGATAATACATTGATGATTGATCTATAACCAACTCAACCAATGCATTCAAAACAAGCGTTTCTGCTAAGATACATGGGGATGGAAACACTTGCAATTTTGATGTTTGAAATGTACATGCAAATGCTTCTGTTGAGCTTACATTGCTGATTATTTTAGCCCCAAACCATGCAGTATCTGCACCAAATGGAGGGGGAATGACAGTGATTCCATTGGACACAGATGGAGGGAGAAGTCCATGTAATTCCTTCTCTAATCTTCCTGTATGAAATATGTCGAGATCAATATACTCACATGTAATATACCCACTTTACATTCCATAATTGACTGATACCTGCAAGTCCTGGTAAACATGCACTGCCTCCTGCCAAGACTACAGTCTTGAACCAAGAATCATCGCCTGTTAGTTCTGCCGAATGGCAATGGTCCATACAAAGAGCAACAGCCTGGTGCAAACCCATGGTACGCCTACCAAACATAAAATTAGAAAATTTATATAAAAATTTCCTGTGAAGTTCTGTATTCTAATAAACTAAGCGGCCGAAGATTTATTTATTTATTTTTGTGGGGTGGGGGGGGGGGGGGGGGGGGGCAGGTGTTGGAAACAGAAAATAAGTAGCAGAACTTCCAGTAAAACATACTTACACTCCTGCAAGTCGTGGCTGGAATAAGATCTCTCCTGTTTGAAATCGCTCTTTTGAAAGACGTTCTCCAGATGAGGCTTGTGTGTATTTAGAAAGTTCAGCTTCATAATCAGCAGCTACATAACATAGTTGCTGTTTAAACAACAACATTAGCCAACATCATACGGGTTTTTGAGAAACACGGAAACATGCAATTGAAACATATCTTCTTGATTTATCATGATAAAATTATAGTTTGCAGTTCCAACACTTGCAAGGAAAGCATGGAGGATTATTGAACTTCTTCCCCTGAGACGCTCAACTCACCTCTACAGCAGTAGGTTTCCATGTATAACATCAGGCAATTCGCCATACAAAAGAACAGGCATAGAAATAGACACTGCCTGTTATAAAGAAGAATTGAATGCTAGTGGTGGCACTAACAGTTTCTGAACAGTATTATATGAGGATAATTATTGAATACAGCATGCACCACAAAAGGATAAGAACTTTACCTCTTTTATAGTCCGGATGGTGTACAGTGATTCAAAATTGATATTTTTCTGCTGCATCAGCTCCCTGAGGAACCCTGTAAGCTTTAATGCTCCCAACCCCATAACTTCTACACCCACCTTCCGCATAACTTGACCATTTAGAACTATGAACACAAAAACAAAGTTCCAATCAGTTCCATCAACCAGAAACAAAGATAAAAGAAAACTACTGGAACTGAAAAGTTCAGTGCATGAAATTTCAGGGGAACATGTGAACAAATTAAAACAATAAGCATATGCCTTCAACAGATTTACAAGTCACACATGCCTTGGTCAGATTGCTAGGTAAAGATATATGAGAGGTAAACTAACTCAAAGGACTGAGCAATAATATGACATTTCTGAAATTAAAGAAAGCAAATCACATATAATAATAAAAGAGAAATTATAGACATTCCCCCAGAAAGTATAAAGTATTATGGAGAACAATTTTAGAATTTATTAAGCCCAAAATCAGGAGGAAGATTAAATAAAACTTAGGAGGGCTTACTTGGAACAACAGAAGTGACCTGGAAGCCAATATTTACAACAATCCCAGAAGTTCTTCCTGCTGCATATAAAGCTAAACTTGCCTACAATTCAGAAGCAGAGAATAAATAAAATAACAGAACGACACTAATCAAAGAATTACCTGGTCTCATTGTGCTTCAAAATTAGTTAATGATTCAAATCCAGTTTGCAAATCTGAAACCAAGCAAGAGATCCAGGTAGCGGGCAACGGGGAGAACTAACCTGATTAATTGCACAAACAGCTGGGACATTCATGTCAAACAGCACTCTGTATATGGCATCTTTGAGCTGTTGTCTCGATGCTTTGGCAGATTCAGTATCTGAATATAGGCACATGAAGTAGGTGAAAAGTGTAAGTAATGAAGGACGTAAGAATAAGAAGATCAGAATCATAACACCAAGAACTAATGCAAGCAAGAAAGATATCACTCTAGAGAATAACGAGATAGTAACTCACCATCATAATGACAGATTGGAATAGAAACAACCACAGGCTGCAAATATGGTTTCACCTGCATCCTATATACATAAGCACGTAAGAGCTCTATGTGCTACCAAAGATACAAGCCATTGACTATTTGAGAGTCAGAGCCCACATACAACATGATGATTAAGGTAGTCTAGTAGATTAGTAGTTCAGTCTTGCATGTACTCCTAATTGAAAATTTTAGTTCAAATCATTTTAAATGTGCTCACTTGTATTTCACTTGGCAAATAGTCTACCTTAGATAAGAAAAAAAAAAAAAAAAAACAAGTACAATAAACTGACAGAAAGAGTATAGCATTGGGAAGAACAGGTACCTGTTGTTTGACCAGAACATCTTAGTAAAAATTAAAATGATCGAAAGCATACCTGCTATAAATAGTAGCAAAAAAGTGGTGTAGTCTGGAGTACATAGGAGACTCAACGTTACCGAATTCCTGTAGAAGAGATATGGCAAGAAAATTCCAATTTATTAAACTAAGAGTGAAGGAGAGAGTGAAAAGTATGTCTGTATTTTAGCCCAACAAATGGAAAACTGTATACAAAAGAAAAAATTTCAACTATGAACAAACGCGTCACCAAAAAGGTTGCTGACCGCCCAGCTGGATAATCATCTTTACTCCAACCAAACTTGCAGTAGCCAGAGCCACCTTCCCAATACATAAAAAGCGAAAATGAGAGCATGAAGCACACAATTATCTAGACAAACTTAAAAAGTATTTGTAACAAAAATGAAATCATACATGTAACAATAACTCCTTCTAGATGGTAGATGATGATTTTACTAAAACACTGCATATCTCTAACAAATAAAAAATGAATCATGCACCACCAATATCGATTAAGTAAAGACGTTAAGGGCATTCACCATCGATGATAATAGCACCGGGAGGTTGCGCTCTCTGACCATAACTAGACATTAATGGTCTGCAACAAAAAAAAATTCCATTTTCAGATGTTAGCGTACATGCAGCACTCCAAAAGTCCAACCACCAAATCATCATCAAACAAACAAACAACGGAATTCATTTGAAATTCCGTTGAGTATTAGTAACCAAAAAACTATTTTATATATGAGAATCGATCATAAAAGTAGACAGCAATTTTGGGAAATGGAGTTGAACATACTGAATATGGTAACCGGATCGCAAATGCGTATCGGAGAACAAGATGCTCTCCCAATGCAGCTCCTGAGTCTGCCAGAAGAAAATCCAGAGCTCATTGTCGGCCACCAGCGACCGCCACGCCTTGCACACCACGCGAAGCCTCGCCGCTCCCTTGGGCCCCACCAGCCTCACAATTTGCATCAGCAGCTCCGTCGGAATAGGATCGAACGCCCCTAGAAACGGCGCCGTCGCCGAAGAAGACGAGGTGGAATTCTTGCGGGTGGAAACCGATTCCCAGACCTTTCTGAGCAGCGTGGCCATGGTCAAAAACGGAGAGGAGAGGAAAAGGCGTGTTCTTGGAAACTGACGGAAGCTGGGAGAGTGGCGCCGAAGAGGAAGAGGAAGTAAGGAGGGAAAAGGACTGGAATTGGATGACGTGGGTGGACTTTGGTTGCGCCACGTGACAGGTCCTCTCCTTTTAAAGAAGAAAGAAAAAGGCCGTTGCAATTTGTTGCACTAACATAGGAATGGATTAGGATACATAAACGGATTAGATTGGAATCTTATCCTTAACCTTATACTTCGTTTGTTACACTAGATTTTGAATTGGATTGGAACTGAAACTCTATCCATTTTAGAAGAAGATAAAAAAAAAAAAAAAAAAACAGAGACGAAGGAAAGGAGATTGCATCTATTCGTTAATGGAATTGGTCGACGAAGATGAAGGCTAGTAGTTGTTGTTGGCATGTATGTGTTTCACGATAAGTTTAGTGTCTATCAAATTTTATATCCACTTCTTATCCCACCTATTCAACAAGATTAGATATCCTACTCTGATAGGAATTGAAATTTCCAATCTACACAAATCCAGATTGCCAAACAGGTGAAACAACTAGACAAGAAATTTTTAATCCTTATCACGCCGCTTAACCGGGCAAACAAACGCTGCCTAAATGTGGGTTGAGGTCTCTAATAAAGTTTTTGATGGGTGATGGAAAATCAAGTTTGAAAATATAGGATATAGGATTGATATCGGTTGTGTCTATTTGTGTAGTGATATTTTGATTTATGTTGAAACAATTTTTCGTTTCACTTAGATTAAAAGAAAGAGAAATTGGTCTATACGATACTTGCAATATTGCTCATTATCAATTTCGGTACCTCATTTTTTGAAAATATCATAAAAGTACATGAGGTTCTTACCCCAACCGAAGATAAGTACCTAGAGTCGTTAATTAGCTCCGTTACGGAGGTTGCAAGTTGTCAATTTTTGAATGGTATTTTCGTCCCTTCATGTCTTAATCCATTATTTTTTTTTGCTAAATATATTTTTGTTTGTTCTTCTTCTTCCTTTTGGATCTTCATCGAAAAAAAAAAAACCATTCGGTTTCTATTATAACAAAAGAATCTCGCCCTGCAGGCAATCTATTTTACCTAATCTCACACGTCGAGCACGCAATTGTGGTATCATGGTGTCACTAAGTACTTCCACATGGGCTCATAGAGATGCTCTCACACATTTATTCTAACAAATATAACAAAACTACATAACTATAACCAAGCCCAAGAGCCCAGGCCCACTGAAACCAAAGAAAGCAATAGCTTCGATTCCTCGATCTCGACTCCAACCTGCCGTCGCACAGCAGAAACCTCATTTTCAGCCTCCGCCGATAACAAAACTCGCACCTATTCCAAACGTCGTCGCAGAAGATCACTCCATCCTCCTTTGTTGTGCAAACGACAACCTCGAAAACACCTGTTCCAAGCCTCAAGTCTGCTTCCCCTGCTTCATCCTAGGACCACGCTCGACTCCGAGAGATCGCGCCTTTGTTAGAAACGACGAAAAGGATCAGATCCGTCGCCGCCGTTCTCTGTGCTCAAACCCTAGGGTCACTCTTTCGATATGATTTTTATGTCACACGATCTTAATAAAAATAATAATAGACTAAGCCCTGAAGGAACGATTAATATCCTTAAAAACCTCAGGTACCGTTCTGATATTTTTAAAACGTGAGGTACCGAAATTTATAATGAGCAATAGTTTAGGTATAGTAAGCAGTTGGTTTGAATGAAAAATCAATACTAAAAACATCGCATTCTATAAATTTGTTCATGTGTCATTGTTGGGATTGAGCTGACGACCCTCACCGTTGTTAAAGTGACTTATGATTATTAGTAGCATTTGTGGTCGATACAATATGTAAGACAACTCATATACCAATGGAGACCATTATTGTTGAAAGGTATTAAGTATTAACTTGCCAATATTTTGTGGTTAATTTGGACACAATATACTATGGGTTGCAAATGAGGTCATTATTTGGTGGGGAGGTTCTATTCATATCTCTTAAATTTGTATTTGGACCTCTCCTTCTAAAATTTACACAAAACTTCCAATCTTGCCTTTTTTTTGTATAGAAAATTCCTCATAAATGTCGTTTTGAAACTTTAATTAGTCATAAAGCCACTTAACTTTTCTTGTACACATAAGGCTACTTGCATCTTCAAATTATTTCATTCTTGACGATTTTGCCCTTTCGCCTAATAAATCCAACCTGCATCGAGCCACATATCAATCAATCAATCAATCAATCACTCTCTCTCTCTCTCTCTCTTAATTCTTTCGAACCCAATTGGACCAAGCGTGGCGTGGTAAGGGCCCGCTATGCCCGGCCCCCAACATGGGCCTTACGTGTGGTTCAGTTCCAAAATGGGTCACAAGCTCGCGTGACCATAAATACTTAATCCCTCCATTACATAGATAAGAAATTTCATTTTTGCGCAAAAGCCCATTTTCATCGCTGAACGCCTGAACCCGACCCACTCTTCTTCATCTTCGTGAGTCTTTGACTCATCAAAATGGCACGAAACGCCATGGATGAAACGACGAAGAAAGCTCTAAAGCTCAAGGTTGGAAGACTTCTGCGCTGCATCAACAAGGTGCGCAACGCCGAGAGTCTTCTCCGTGCGTCTTATTCCATCAAGATTCAAGAGCTCCAATCCGACGTTGAGGAAACTTGTACCAGCAATCGTCTGAAACATTTTTGTAAAATCCTCTCCGATCATATCAAAGATCTGCTCCAGTTTGTCCTCGGTGCCTTTGGTATCTCTAATGTGAGGCTCATAGTTCCACAATTCGACTTAGATTTGGAGACTCAAGAGTATTTCACCTCAAGGATCATGGCTGAGTGCGATGCCGTAGCTCATCCAAACGCCACCGTTGGTGCCACTACCGCTCAAACCTCGGTTGTCGCGCCAAAAGCAGCGGTGACTCAAGTTATGTACTGCTGCACAGTCTGCATTGAAGTTAAGAAGTTAAGAAAGGTGCTTAAGAAGAAATCAATTGAGCAAATTAAACTCAATGATGTTAAAAGTGTTTTTCTTTTCTCCTAAAAAAAAAAAACTCACTATGTTTTTGTCTCAAAGCTCTTTCTTTTTGTATCTATATTTATTTAATTTTCTTTACTACTATAAATGAAGACGTTTCACCAAAATAAGAAATGCATAAAATGCCATTCTAAATAAATAAACTCAAAACTGTTCAAGTAAATCCAGAATATATGTCTGGCCCAAACTCGAGGTTACTTGCTCTAGTTGAAATAGGGTTTATATTAGAGATATTCTTGGAGAATCTTAGGAGATATCCAATCAATGTGCGATTATGTTTCCATGTACAACTCTATCTTTATGCTTGTAATCCTCTATATAAAGAGGCCCCTATTATCAATGAAAGCACGATTCAATTCTCTCTCAATTCAGTTTTCCTTAAACACGTTATCAGCACGAAGCCCTAACCCTGAAATCCCAAAACTAAAAACCAAAAACCTGAAAAAATCTCACCCTTGCCACCAACGCTCCTAGCCCATGCTAGTCTTGCTACCACTGTTGCACGAGCACCAACAGCCTCCTGCGACTGTCCTGCAACCCAGCGACTCCACTGCACCCATCAATTAGCCTGTTAGCCTCTGCCAGCGAAACGAAAAAAAAAAAACCAGAAAAACAGAAGGAGGAAGAAGAAGACGCGTAGAAGAAGAATAAGTGGTCGATCATAAATTCTCTACAAACTCTAAGTTTGGAGATCTCAACAAGCTCCAAGCTTGGAGTGAGCACGAACCCCCACAGTTCGACTTAATTAGGTCCCCCCTTTCTTCATCATAGGGGAGACCTAATTAAGCCGAACTGTGGGGGTTCGTACTCACTCCAAGCTTGGAGCTTGTTGAGATCTCCAAACTTAGAGTTTGTAGAGAATTTATGATCGACCACTTACGTCATTGTTTCGATCTAATCCAATACCTCTTGGAATTGAATTTCTTGGAAGCGATTACGCTCAGAAATTCCTAATTTCTTGGAAGCGATTACGCTCAGGAATTTTATATGTTTTCGTGGTAGCCTTTTACGCTTCGAAACTAACCCTAATTTCTTGTTCTCTTTCAGGATGAGTAACCTGAACAAATTGGACTTTGCTCCATTGGGAACAACTGGCTCTGAATATCACAGGTGGGTTCGTGATGTCCGCCAGCATCTCAAGGCCGATGGAATCCTGGATACGATTCTTGAGCCTAGCCAGGACGTGCTAACTGTTGAGCAAACTCAAGCTTTGGAAGCAAATAGGGCAGCCTTAGAGGCAAATAAGGCGAAAGCCATCATCCTAATGACTCATCATATGGATGATTCGCTCCAGTACGAGTGTATGAATGAAGAAGACCCCAGAAGGCTGTGGGTCTCACTCGAAGAAAGATTTGGCAACGTCTGTAACTCCCTGCTTCCTGACCTAGAATTGAGATGGCATAGCCTCCGCTTCTGTGATTTCAAGTCAGTTCTTGGCTACAACTCGAAAGCACTTCGCATAAATCCTTAATGGAATTATGTGGTAAAGAGATCACAGATGCGATGTTGATTGAGAAGACTCTCTCTACCTTCCCCGTCTCTACATTGATGGTTGCTAAGAAATATCGAATCGATGTTACTGCAGGACGGATCACAAGGTTTCATGAGCTTATTGGAGCTATGAATGTCGCTGAAAAGTATGACAACATCTTTGTGAAGAACTATAATTCGAGATCCGTGGAAAGAGAGCATATTACGGAATCCAATTATAGTCGCGCCCCCAAGAGAGGGCGCCAAGAGCGAAACCCTAATCGTAGGGATACTTCTGGACGTTCTGGTCCATATAATCGCTCTACTTGGGAAGGTAATCGCCAAAATAGGCGAACACGGAACCGAAGAGGTAAACGTGGAAAGAGAGAGGGAGGCAATGCCTCTGGCCATGTTGGTGGGGCCACCAACACTAAGAGCCATCTAAATGACGCTTTCAAAGCGCCTCAATCAATAGAGTCTGAGAAAAGAGATGTATGTTCTCGATGTGGAGTATCCAATCATTGGGCACACATTTGTAGAGCTCGTGAAGAAATTGTCACCGCCTAAAAAGCATATTGTGAAGCAAGAGAAGCTCACGATGTGGAACAAGAAGATCAGGATGATGATCTAGAGTGAAGGGTTAAAGACTACAAATCTGGCTGGGATCAATAGATTGCCAATTCTGTTTAAGTCTTTATTTTTCCAAGAGATGTAATAGGCAATTGCCATATATTTTGTAGTAAATGCCAATGGTTTAGTCTTTCTTCAAAGTAGGCTCACCCAAAGTAAGTGTGATGTCTAGGAAGGTTCTGAGATTAGTGGTACTTAAGCGAGCATTGCTCCACCGACATCTCTCTACTCATCTGGTCACATTTATTTTGGAATTACCGAAAGAAGTTAGACGACTACCATTGTTTTGCATTAGCTAGCATTTTGGATTAGATTTTCTTTGGTCAAAGAGACAATGATGTAACTCCGTTGGCTTATGAATAAAATTTCGAGTTCCTTTCATTATGACTCAATTTTGATTATGAGCATATTACTTTGTGACCACGATGGCTGGGCCATCGGTATTAATTCAAGGACATGGAATAGCCCAAGTTCCACTTGCCAAATGGCACCTTGATTATTGTCACAGAAACTCTCTACGCTCTTAGGGCAAATCACCCCTATGAATAGCCAACTGATTCCATGGGAAAACGCATGAAGAGAACGGAAATGAATTTCTTTGCAATACCTCTAACGATTGCGCACAAATGCGCCTCTTAGAGAAGTTTATGTCTCTCTAGTGGACTCTATGTCACTATTCGAGCTATTAAATCCAATGAAGTTATGAGAGAAGATCTCTTGGATTTAGACACATATTGGCTTTGTCACGATAGGATAGGTCATCCTGGTCATGATATGATGATCCATCTACTAAAGACTTCGCACGGACATCCATTCTCTCGAGCGAAACGAAGCATGAATCAAAAGTTGATTCCTGGACTAAGTGTGACCGACGCTGCTATGTGACCGACACTGCTGCCTAGGGCACCGCCTCCGTCCACCACCAGCCTAAGGCTGGCACAGTCCCTATCCATTACGCCATGGATGGCATCCATCATGGTGATGGCGCCTCAGGTGATGCTACAATCACCAACTTGCTTTAAATAGCGTTTCAGACGCTCAGGTCCAACCAAAATTCTCATTGGTTGCTTCTAAAGCCTCTCGCTCGTTTTACAAAGCCCTTTCCTTAGGGAAATTAGGATTGAGACCATCCTATACAAAGGATATGAAAATACTTATTCTGTTCTTACATAGAATCCATGGGGATTTTGTGGACTGATTCAACCAACTTGCGGACGTTTAAATATCTCATGATGATTGGTTTACACGCAAACACGTTGGTCACGTGTTGTGCCATTGTCCACTTGTAATGCTGCTTATGCTACACTCCTAGCACATATCATACAACAACGGGCTCACTCCCCGGATCATCCTATTCTGTCAATTGGACTTGACGATGCTAGAGAGTTTACATCGAAGACTTTCGATGGTTATTGCATTGAGACTGATGTCGGACATCATATTTCCATGAACACACCCAAATGGTCTGGCGGAAACGACTACGATGGTAGTCCGGACATTGGTAATGCTCACCAATCTCCTTATATCCGCTTGGGGTGATGCAATATCGCATGCAGCTATGCTAATTCGTCTACGACCCACTGCCACTCAATCTACCTCTACGTTACAGCTAGTGATTGGGTACAAATATCGTACTTACGCATATTTGAGTGTGTCATTTATGTGCCAATTGCGCCGCCACAGCGCTCTATGATGGGTCCTTACAGACAAATGGGCAACTACGTTGGATTTGAGATTCCAACAATCGTCCGCCACTTAATGCCCTTGCTAGGTGATCTCCTTACCGCTAGATTTGCGGATGTCACTTTGGTGAGACAGTCTTCCCGTCGTTAGGGGGAGATAAGAACACATATGTTCAGCATGAACGACATGCATGAATTGTCGTGGTCTGTCCCCACTATGTCTCATCTCGATCCTTACTAAAGTGACGAGATCACACAAATATGCTGCAAACATGCCTGCAAGGAAGGACGTCCCTACGAGAGGGCGTAGCGCCACCCTACACGGAGGTAGGCATGGCGCCAACGCCAAAGAGAGTGGCACTTTGGCATTACAGGCCATGGCCCCAGCTAGGATGCATGGGAGACTCGTGGGTTCGAATGATACTTTGGCACACTCCAATCCTTTGATTATCGACACTTAAAATCCGTCTCATGAGTATCTTCTGGGTTATGGTTATCGTTGGGGGACGCCTTAACGTCAGAACCTATTCCTGAGAATATAGAGCTCTATGAAACTTACACTAGTGTACATGAGACGTGGGATAGAAACTCCATCATAATTGATGATGTAGTTGTGCATTTCGTTGCGCATGAGTTTGTTGAGTAAGATAATATCGAACCACGCTCCGTTGATGAATGAATGCCAACGTAGAGAGATTTGGCCTAAATGGAAAGATGTGATCCAGGTTAAGTTGGATTCTCTAACGAAGAGGAAGGTTTTTGAGCCAATGATGCCAACACCTCCTACCATAAAACCTATTGACTAATGGGTCTTCGTTAGAAAGCGTGATGAGAAAAAGAGATGACAATCTCACCTTATGGCGTAAGACTTCTCACAAAACGCCCTAGAATCGACTACGATGAGACATATTCTCTCGTAATGGATGTCATTGCACTCCATTACCTTGTCAGTTTGGTAGTTTCCGAATAACTGAACATGCAGCTTAGAAATGTGGTCACTACGTATCTATATGGGGATCTAGTTACGGAATATACATGAAGGTTCATGGTGAACTTTATCTACCCAAGTCAAGTGGCTCTAGACCACGGAGCGCATTTACAATAAGTGACTACTTGATTGGGAAGGGATATGCCCATGCGTTTCTATAACAAGTTTCGGATTCTATCGCGGTTCATGTTGGACATGATCTTCATTGGAAGCCCTTAAAGAGTTAAGGGAAACCGCTGAACACTTGAAATCCGAGTTTGAGATGAAAGATTTTGGGAGAACACGATTATGTCTCGGTTTGGAACTTGAGCATCGTGTCGATAGATGCTTAGGCATTTTGACAAGGTCAAGCCTTCAAGCACTCCCATGATCGTCCGTAGTCTTGATCCTGAAAATGATCCTCTTTGTCCAAAGGATGATGACGAAGATGTGCTAGAGGCAGAAGTGTCTTACTTAGTACAATAGGCGCATTATTGTACTTAGCCCAATGCATAAGACCGGACATCTCATTTGCAGTAAGCTTGTTAGCTAAGAGCCTAAGATATAGTTTTGCGCCAACGCGACGCCATTAGGATTGGTGTAAAATATATCTTTCAGTACTTGAGATGTACGATTGATATGGGCTTGTTCTATCCCCATAGAAAGATGATGGATTCGGACCCATCACACACCAGGAACACCGCCAACACTGGCCTGCGTCCTCTATCCCCATCCTAAAATGACATGTGTTTTGGAAGGTTTTGCTGATATTGGGTATCTCTCTGACCCACACAAAGGTCGTTCCCAAACTGGTTAAGTGTTCACCATGGGTAAAGACCGTGATATCTTGGAGGTCTACAGAACAGACCCTAGTCGCTATATCTTCGAACAATGCAGAGATTATTGCTCTTCACGAAGTGATTCGTGAATGTATATGGATTGGATCCATAGTTACGCATGTTCGAACAATTGTGGTTTGAAGTCTACCACAGATGAGCCTACGAGCATATAGGATAATGTTGCTTGTTTTGAAGCAAGGCTACATCAAAAGCGACCACACCAAGTATAATCAGCAACAACAGACTCTCCTCAAGATCAAAGTGAACTAGGTTCAATCTGAGGACAGTGTGGCAGGCTTGCTCACTAAAGTCATTGCCTAAATTCCACTTTCGAGAAACATGTTGGTAGCATTGTTTGTGTAAGTTATCCGAACTCCCATGACCGTTGTCATCAGGGGGAGATGCAGACATCAGGGGGAAATGTCTACATGTATGGTCTCGAAACGTGAAGGGTGTGTTGTGCTCTTTTTCCCCTTCGAACGAGGTTATTTTTTTCCCACAGGGTTTTTGTTACTCGGCAAGGTTTTTAATGAGGCAACGAGAGGAGCACCACGTTTGGGCGACACAAGGGGGAGTCTTCAAGTAAATCCAGAATATGTGTCTGGCCCAAACTCGAGGTTACTTGCTCTAGTTGAAATAGAGTTTATATTATAGATATTCTCGGAGAATCTTAGGAGATATCCAATCAATGTACGATTATGTTTCCATGTACAACTCTATCTTTATGCTTGTAATCCTCTATATAAAGAGGCCCCTATTATCAATGAAAGCACGATTCAATTATCTCCCAATTCAGTTTTCCTTAAACAAAAACAAAATTATTCAGAAGAATTATTATTGAAAAATAAATACTATAAAAATGTAAATATGAAGAAATCATAGTATTCTTTTGTAATGAAAAAAAAAGGTAAATTATGAGGTTTATTACAATTTGATTGTTTTGAGTTGTGTGAGATTGGGTGGGGTTAGCGCATGCATGTATTTTGGTGTGCCCTCAAGTGATGATTTTTGACCCTTCCTTGCAGGACTGAAAGAGAAGTTCTCAAAGCCATTGTGGAATCGGTGTGCAGGAGAGTGCAACCTACTGAAATTGAGTTTATTATTTCCTCCAAAGATTTTGAACAATTTAAAGCAACAACAGAAGCTATGGATAATGTAATGATGGCGTTAAAAGATGAAATGGTCACTGCTATTGGGGTCTACGACATAGGAGTAGGCATCGGAAAAACAACCATGGTGGAATATGTCGGTGTAGAAGCCCAAAAAGAAATTGATTAAATAAGAAATTGATATGGCAACATCTCTGAAGACATCATGCATCTGTAGTCATCCCTCATCGATCTTACCATCCAAATGTAGGAAAGTGACTCGACCACGGAATGTAATCTAGCTCATGCAAGATGCATTTCATACTCTTGAAACTAGAGCTTGGCGTTTAAGCCAGAAAACCCGAAAACTCGGACGTGCCTGTCAAAGCTCGACTAGTAAGGGCTAGGCCTTTTTTTTTTTTTTCCTTAAGCAAAAGAGCTTGAGTCGGGCTTTGACTTTCAAACAAACGGTTCGGGCCAGGCCTTGACTTTCAAAGTTGAAAAAGCCCGTCAGGCCTATCTTAGATAAAAAGAGACAGATGTCCATGCGTTATTGGTCCTAATATAAGGCTCAAAATCTTTATCATAGGATCAGACACACGCACTGAATTATGTTCCTGACTCAAATACCTAAACGACTAAACCTACTAAACCTAATCACGTACTCAGCCTTCATTTCTTCCCAAATCCCGATCTGAATGATAAAGTAATCAGGGGTTCACATCTAAAACCAATTGGCAATGGATGGAGTGGCCCAAACCCTTATAAACCCATAAGCAAAGTTATATATTTCCAATGTGGGAGTTATATTTTATCACATTCTTAACATGCCCCCGCACGTGTGGCGATTTCACAAGCTATACATGTGGACAAGTTATATTGGGTGACGGTGAGTACGTGTGGCCATCGCTGAAACCAAACACGTGGGAAACCCGCTCTGATACCATGATAAAGTAATCTGGGGTTCACATCCAAAACCAATTAGCAATGGATGGAGTGACCCAAACCCTTATAAACCCATAAGCAAAGTTATATTTTTCCAATGTGGGAGTTATATTTTATCACATTCTCAACACTGAACCGAGAGAGGCTGCCTCCTTCAGTCCTTTTTTCTCCATCTCCTCTGCCATATCCACCAACGTCGAGACTGCTCTTTCTCTCTCTCTCTCTCTCTCTCTCTCTCTCTCTCTCTTCACTTCACATTGTGAGTTTCTTTCTCTTTGTGTCTCTATGTTCAGTTGTTGTGTATCTTTTTATCTTTGCTTGCTGATCTGCCTTGCTGTGAAATGAAAGAGTTTGTGACAATTAAGAGACCTGCAGTTTTTGAAATGAATGAGTAAAGTTGATAATCTTGACTTCCAGTTTCTGATATTATTGTATATTAAGAGTAGAGGTGGCAAACGGGCCGGCCCGGCCCATTTTAAGCGGGCCTAGTCGTGCTTCGTGCCGTGCTTGGACCGGCCCATTTATTATCGTGCCGGGCTCGTGCCGGCCCATTTACTTAAACATTAAGCCCGGCCCGGCCCATGGCCCGAGCCCATATCGTGCCGGGCCGTGCTCGTGCCGGGTCAATAACGGGCCGTGCTCGTGCCTACCCACTATAAAGCACGATTTAAAAATCTTAATTTGAACAAATAAAAATTAATTTTATTTAACTATTTAGAAAATTAAAATAAATTAAGTTCTACAACGTTTTTCTTAATCTTAGTTTTTTAAGATTAGATTTCAAATAATTTTTTATATTCCACTATAAGAAAGAAAAAAAAAACTCAAAATATATTGTTTTTAGTATATTATTGTGAGATTAATCTTTATTAATATAATGAAGATTTAGTATCTATTATTCTTTCCTTCATTCTATAGTTGTATTATTATGAGATTAGTCTTTATTAATAAACATATATTTAATATTTAGAAAAAATACTTATGTCAAAATAAGGATATAATGTTTTGTTTCATTATTTTGACAATATAAAAGAAAGCATTGGTGGAATTGTCATGATTTTTTAAATAAAAGGTCTCATATTCAAATCTCATCATTGTAGTTTTTTAATATTTTTAAAAACAAAATGAAATTTTGTGTTTGTAACGGGCCGGCCCACAATATGTCGTGCTCGGGCCGGGCCGGGCCAATGGGCCAATATTCTTAGGCCCAGCCCGACCCGTTATTCTAACGTGCTTGGGTCGTGCCGGGCCACTAACGGGCTTGGGCCGTGCCGGGCCGCTTTTAAGCGTGCCGGGCCCGTGCCGTGCTCGTGCTTAGTGGCCCATTTGCCACCTCTAATTAAGAGATATGCAGTTTCTGATATTTTTGTATATTGACTTGCTGATAATCTTGAATATTCGTGTTGAAATAGGTTCTGTGTTTAGTGCTAGTTGAGTAAAGTTACGGCTTGAATTGTTCTTTGTTATTGAAGTAGGTTCTGTGTGTAGTGCTAGTTGAGTAAAGTTGCAGCTTGAACGGTTCTTTGTTATCTAATTCTCTTTATGATGGCTGCTGTAGGGAAAATTGTGGAAGCCAATTGATGGATGGCTGCATAGCTGCTGAATTGCTGGATATAAGACTGGAAAAAGGGTTGCTAAATTGCTGTATTTGAATTAGGACTTTCTATTTCAATTGCATATTTGTATTTGAATTTGGACTTCGTATTTAAATTTGGACACTTTGTATTTGAATTGTAGCTTCAATTGTTCTTGACTTGTATTTGAATTTGGATATTATGTATTCTGGATATTTGAATTTGCAGCTTGAACTTTGGATCTTGATATTGTATTTTGATTCAAATCTTCAACAGGTTGAAATGAATGAAATCTGGACATATAGCAAAGTAGATATGAATATATAGGCATATAGCAAAGGTAGAATACAAGTATTTGGGCCTGAAATGAAACGGGATATTGACCATTTACACAATTTGAGTCTAAAAATTGCCCACTTACTCCCCAAAGAGTTTTTTACTCTCATTTATCCAATTTAACATTTAATGATAGTTTTGCCCTATCAATTAAACTGAAAATAAATCCTCATCGATTTCTCTCCTCCCAGACTCTCTCTCTCTCTCTCTCTCTCCTCCTCGTTGGAGTGTCGGAGCACCGGAGTCTGATTCACAGCGGTGAAGACTTTTCTGCAGAAGTCATGTGCCCCGGCGAGTCGATGACGGTGACAGAACTTTTCCGGCAGCTTTTGGTCCACCGTCCATGAGAGCTAACAAGGCCTCCAGAGACGGCGACCTCCGCCGCCGTAACGAAGAGAATATCGCCGCGGATGCCATGGAAAACAATTGGGAAAGGAAGAAGACACTTGGGTATTGTTGGGTCTAATTGAATGGGAAAGTCTGGAATGGTTTTGAAGTCCCGGGATTGATTGCTGTGGATGCGCGTTTTGGAAAAGAAAGGACTCTTCAAGAGGGGGGGGGGTATGACTCACCAGGAGTTACACGCTATGATTTTCCATGAGGACTTTTGAAGGAGTTTGTTATATTTTTCTTCTCTGTCGACCAAGTTCTGTGAAAAAGACCCGTCTTTTGGGTTTGGAGAGTTTGACGGATGGCATAGGAATTGTGGAAGAAGAAGAAGAATGGGCAAAACCCAAGCACTTGGTATGCGTCCCAGTTATCACGACTCATTAAACTAGTCCTACTTATACAACTTGCACCATAAACAAAAGCCATTTAATGGGCACAGTTGGCTTTAGGTGGAGGAGCGTCCCCCATAATATTGACATCAAATTCAAGCTTTTGGGTCTGGAGTCTGGATCATTTCTCCAATTCTCCCTCCCATGAATTGATGGATGATGATGTGGGCCTGGCGAAATTGGTGACGACGTGGTGGGTAATAATAATATTATTGAGGGGCAATAATGTCATTAGTGGGCAATAAAACGATTATTGGAAAATAATAATAAGATTATTGGGCGGTAAAAAGATTATTGGGGGGCAATAAAATGTTTATTGGGGCAATAATAAGATTATTTATTTGGATAAACCTACTAAAACTTTCAAAATTATAAACATCTTCATTTTTCATTAATTATTGATCCCTAATAAACTTGTTATTGGGGGGCAATAATATGATTATTGGGGGGGGGGGGGCAATAATATGATTACTAGGCATTATTAGGGAGCAATAAAATCAGATTCGGTAGTCGGATTCGGGATTCCGGTTGTCGGATTTCGGTCACTGGTCGCCGGAGTCCGCAGCCTGCCACTGGTCACCGGAGTCCGGCAAGGTCTTCGATGACTTGTCTCTCTAAGTGACAAAGAAGGAGAGGGCAAAATTGTCCCAAAAATAAATAAAAAGGAATAAAAAAAAAAATTAATCGGGTATTGGGGGAAATGATCTCTTAGAGTGTTTGGGTAAATGGGCAATCTCTTAGAGTGTTTGGGTAAGTGGGCAATTTTTATCTTAAAATTGTGTAAATGGTCATTATCCCAAATGAAACAGGCTGGTCCCTCTGCTGTAGTTTTTTTTTTTTTGATTTGTCAATCACACGGTGTCCTGAAAGGCTTCCTAGGCCCAGAGACTAATCCGTTCTCGGGAGATCTTGTCAGAACGCTTACTCCCCTCTGCTGTAGTTTGGTTTAGTTAACCTAAAATGGAGCATAATTTCCATTGAAGCATATTCACCTTTTTTCTAGGCTTGAATTAGGTAGTAATTTCACGGTTTCAAAGAATCCACCCAACGGAATTTACTATATACTAAAGAAGAGTTGCTGTTCATAAGGGCTTGAAATGGAGTGATGGTTCGCGTTTTGCAATAGAAGGGAGTAGAGCAGAGGAAGGCTTCCTTTTGTTTTTTTTTTTGAGTGCATTTTTCTATTGATTTTTCCTTTAGTTTTTTTGGAGTGGATATCTCATTAGGGGGGACCAGCCCAAAGAAACAACGAATGAAATCGAAACCCGTTTTCATCTACTCTCTTCCTCAAACTCTCCTTCACCCATTATCAAAAAAAGAAAAAGAAAAAACTCCTCCTTCACCCCTCCTCCTCTTCCTCTTCCTCTTCCTACTTCCACCAATCCCTTCCCGCTTCATCGCCGCCGGTCATTGGGTTCTCTTCCTCGCAATCCCGGCCATTGCCTCGCCGCCAAATCGGGACCGCCCCAGCCTCCTCCGGCGATATTACATCCCTCCTTCAAAAGGTTAGAGTTTTCCTCCCCATGATCCATGTATTATTATTATTGATGTTTAAGCATAGGACATTGACTTTGGGGCAACCTCTTTGCACTCATCTCTAGTCTGAGAAAGGCAACTAGCAATGTAGTCTTAGGCTCTCATTAGTGAATCTTGATGTCTATGGGCTTGGAGTAGTGAGGTCGAAAGATGATGGGTACTAATGTTAGGCATGAGATCATGTTTCTGATTGGTTTGGATATCGGTCCTGCTGGCTGTCCTTTGTCCATAAAAAGATTAACAAATTTATTAAAGTTACTTAGTTTGATTACAAACAATTTATGAAATAGATTTTAGCTAAAAATAAATCATTCGATTAAAGCTGGTTACTTTTGCAAGAAATGTGGTTGCTTTATGTACTGCTGTTCTAAGCTTGGTTCTGGGTTTTTTTGGATTTGATTCACTCTAGGCATACCAATAAGCTATGGCGCTGAGGAGAAAATTGGGGGAGAGTTCGAATTTCAGTTGCAAAATGATGTTGAGCTTTTCGAGGTATTACAGCTCAAACAAAGTGGACTTAAAGAAGCTGAGGCCTATGATTCTGAAGAGAATCCAGGACCGAGCTAAGGACTATCCGGTGCAGAGCATGATACCAGTGGCCGAGGAGGTCCTTAATTCCCGGAGGCTTCTTATTCAAGGCGTCTCTACCCTCCTCAAAGTGATCCCAGTTGTGGCCTGCAAGTAAGTCCCTCACCTGCCGAGGGTAAGGGTGTTTTTTTTCTTGAGGTGTGGGGATGGGAATCTGTACGACTTTTTAAGTTTTGAACTACTTGGCATTGAACTTTTACTCTATTGCATTGTAACATGTTTATTTCATCGAAGAAGATCAATTAAGTCTCTGCATTTTTATACTCAATGCCGATGTTGTGTGGCAAGTCCTGGGAACTGTTGGATCATTGAATCAAGAAAATGGCTGTCGTTTAGTTGAATAAATACCTACAAGGGGCGTGTCTGGGTGTTTTCGTTACCTTTTCAGGACTATATTCATTTTATTATCTGAAGTTTAAGCATTTGGTGATTGAAAAGCTCTAAACTTTGCAGATTCTGTCCAGAAGTACACATTAGCGATAAAGGTCACTTAATTCAGACTTGTTGTGGTTTCAAACGTCGTGGCAGAAATCGGGTTCATGAGTGGATAACTGGTAGTTTGAAAGATGTACTTGTTCCAGTAGAGGCATTTCACTTGAAGCACATGTTCCAGGGTGTTATCAAACATAACCAAAGGTTTGATTATGACCGTGTTCCTGCAGTTGTTGAGCTGTGCTGGCAAGCAGGGGCAAATGATGAAAATCTGTATTCTGGTACTTGGAACCCAGAAAGTGATTGTGTTGCTGTTGAAGGAGCTGAGTCATTGTCACCTGCTGAACTCACTCTGGTTGCCAATGGAACTTTGAGGGCCTGGGAAATACTTAGAAATGGCGTGAAGAAATTGTTGATGGTTTATCCAGCAAAAGTGTGTAAAGACTGTTCAGAAGTCCATGTTGGGCCATCTGGGCATAAGGCGAGGCTTTGTGGACTTTTTAAGTATGAGCGTTGGCAAGGAACCCACTTTTGGAGAAAAGCATCTGTAAATGATCTTGTTCCTCCAAACATTGTATGGCGGAGGCGGCGTCAAGATCCTCTTGTTCTTTTGAATGAAGGAAGGGGCTATTACGGGCATGCTCCAGCAGTAGTAGAACTATGCGCACAGGCAGGTGCTATTGTGCCTTCAAAGTATCGTTGTATGATGAAAGTGGAGGGTTTAACTTCAGTTGTAAATCAAGGTTTACCCCCTCCGCCATTTAACCTGACAGAACCATACAGGTTACTCCATCCGAAAGATCATGTTTAAATGCAGTTGATACCGTGGGAAGTTGACACTAGCGGAAGCTCCCTTATGTAGAATTACATAACTGAGATGGATAGTAATCTAAAGTCGGAAGTTGAAGCCTCAAAGAAGCTCCATATGACATTCTGATATTGATTATTCACACTGATTGTAGCCATCAGATGAATGGGGATGGAGTCTGAAATACGATCCACATCTATATTGTTTTTTATTACCTTGATGATTGGTCCAGTCACCTTCTTGTGTCTAACACAGTTACATGAGCGAAGAATTGAAGATTCTATTAACAATCAAACATGAGTCATGAAGATAGCTCAGTGAAAATGGCCAATATTGCACCATTCACTTGGAGCATGTAAGAGCTGAGAAACTTATAGTTCCGTTCTTTTTCTGAGGGATGGTTTTTTGTAGGAAAGTTGCTCCAGAAAACAATGAGCCGAGAGAAAGGAAGGCAGGCTAGACATTGGAAATTAAAGTAAGCCTCTTGTACTTTGGTGACATTATAGATGGTTAATACAAAATGATAATAACCGAAATACTTATTGCAGTTGATGTAATTTTTACTGTTCTGGTGGTTTTTAATTATAACTAGTCCCAAATTTTGATTTTCATCTTTTCCACTCTACTCTTCCTGAGTATTAGTATCCACTGCGATAGACAGTCCCTTTAAATACATATATAGAATCTCCATCTTCTACACCATGCCACTTGAGGCTACAATTGTCACGCATGGTCCTCTGCTTGTGTATGAACAAATAATCATCAGCAGGAAGAAATTTACTGCTCAAAAGTAACTGCCTCAAGTCATTAACTGTGCTTGCATCCTCCATTTTCAAAGGAATACTTGCGGAATTAAGTAAACTCGAAGAAGTTTGTACCACTATACTCGATCTTCTGGACGGAGGGCCGTCTTTGAGACAATTCATGGTCTTGAGGAACAAAGCGATCTCAGAAAATTCACATATCCCATACTCACTTAATTTGTGGAAATCTTCTTCCAACTCAATTCCAGAAAAGAAGAGTGACATTCTTTTGATCGGTGTACCGTCAATAGTGTGGATTTTTTCTTTTAGGCTACCAACTGTCTCTGTTCTGAATACCTCTAACTGATGCTGTGTCGCTGAAGATTTTACGATAATCTGAATCTGAGTGGACTGGTTTACATGAGGTTCCATGCATTTGATGGTAAGGTCAATTTTCGTACCTTCAGTGACAATTGGATAGTCTTCCATGTCTAGTGTCTCTTCTATAATGAGGTTTGGATACGATGGGTATATGTAACTAGTTCTCTGCATATAGAATTAATTTTTGGAGTTCTATATACATTTGCTAGTGTCATAATTCACTGGAGTTCTGCAGCAACTTTCAAGATACACTTCCAATGCTAGAGGCCACCATAGCAAAATAAAAGTTCACAAAAGATTCACACACATATATATTCGAAAACCAATTCACACATGAATAGAAATGACTACTAAAAAAGCTAAATCAATAACATCCACCTCATGCACATTTGTATACAATTAGCTCTCTTGAATAGTTGCGTAATAACACTGGATACACTCGTTTGTATGTAAGAATTTCTCGTCAACGGGAATAAAAGTTGGGTCGTCCTCATTGTAGACCAAAGTTGAGACTTGAGATGGGAAAGTCCCCAGCATAATATAGCTACTTCTGAGTCTTAAATTTCCAGTATAACAAAAGGTGAGCTCTGATGGTTTTCTTTTTCTTCTTCTTTGCTTATATATATTCATACAGTACCTGATTGTTATGGTTACGCTTATGGTTTTTTCTGAGAATTTGATTTTGGTTTTGCTAGTATAATCATTGTCTCTCCATTTTCCGTTTTGTTATCTGCTTGATGTTATTGTCCAATGATTGAAAGTTTGAAACAATTTTGGCAATCAAGTTGGTCCAATCATGTGAAATGAATTGTATATGAATGTTTTATGTGCTGGTGAGAAATTGCAGAAGATTGCTTAACTCAGAAGGTAAATATGTGTGGTCTAGGGAAGAAATAAAAGTAAATAAAAAACAGCTAGGGTTTTTGTCAAGTTGCCTCCGTTAAAGTCTCACTCTTTGGATTTAAGAAACAACTCAGCTATTCTTGTTCTGGATTCCTTTGAGCTGCCTTTGATGGTGTCATGATGTGTGCTTTTGGTAACTCGGTGACTCGTGTATTATAGTGAAGGTAAAATGCACATTATAGATAAAGTACTTTTTAGTGTGAATTGCAGTCAAGTCCACAAGCTGATGATTACTGATATGTATCTCATAAATTATGTTTTGGTTATTTATGAGTGAAATTCGTTTCTAATTATTTTATGGATAGCTGTTATGATAGCTGTTCATACCTATTCACACCTTGTAGGTTGATTTGTTTCTTTGCTGATTGTTATGTAACTGACTTAAATACTTTTCGTGCTAGTTGTGGCATTGTTGATGAAATGGAAGATGTTCATGATGATGTGGGTGGTGAACTTCGTGGTAGAGAATTGGCTAGCTTGGAGTCTGATGCTCATGAATCGGACTATGTGGTATGTGGATAATTTTATGTTCTGTGAGAACACATCAACTTAATATTGACTTTCATATGTTCAAATTTCTAAACTTTTGTATTAGCATTGAACCTTTGCTTGTTTCTCTCTGGTTATCTCATGCAGAATAGGGAAGTAGATGATACCACTGATGCTCAAGCAAGTAGAGCAGAAGACACCCAAGGTATTCCTTGGGATAGACTTAGCATTACTAGAGAGAAATACCGGCAAACTAGGTTAGAACAATACAAGAATTATGAAGACATCCCTAATTCCGGGGAAGGGACAGGGAAGGTAAAAACCGCTATTGTCTTCTTTTTGTTAGTTGTTTACTACAGTGAAAATTTCAACTGACTTGTAAGAGTATTGGATCATGATTTTCTTCTCTATGGTAAACAGGACTGCAACATTACAGAAAAAGGATCTTTATATTATGAGTTTCAATGCAACACAAGATCAGTGAAACCAACTATCCTTCATTTCCAGGTGTGCTGAGATGAACATATATTGTTACTTACTGGCTAATGTTTTCTGCATATGTTGTGAATCCTGTCTCATGCACATACCATCTAATTATTAATTATGTTTTCATTGATATCTTATAAGTAGCTTAGTTGGCTCAAATGATTTAACCCTCATTCTTGCCTTAATAACAAAAGTTTATGGAAGTCTATAACAGTTGTTTACATACTCCGGGACTTTAGGTAACCTTAACCAACAAGCCATCCCCTCTAAAATGCAGAGAATGCATTTTCAAAAGTTACAAGAGGAATACCAAAATGCTTGAGTTGTAACCAAATATTTTAGAATTATATAGTTTCATTGTTAAGATTCTTTGTCTACCCACAACAAGAAATTGACTTGAGCTAGGCTGGCTTTCTGGTAATGTAACCGCTTGATCTGGTTCTTTTGATTAATATTTCTCTTATTTGCTTGTTGTTGCAGTTGCGTAACTTGGTCTGGGCTACATCAAAGCATGATGTCTACCTTATGTCACATTTTTCTGTCATTCATTGGTCTTCATTAAGTTGCGAAGCATCTGAGGTTCTAAATGTTTCAGGACATGTCACACCATCAGAGGTGAGTGATTTTCAGATCACGTTTCTTTGACAAGAAAATTTAATTAGTCGGAATTGACGCTTTTATATATATATATATATATATATATATATATCCCTTGTAGAAACATCCTGGAAGTCTCTTGGAAGGATTTACACAGACTCAAGTTAGTAGTCTTGCAGTGAAAGATAATTTGCTAGTTGCTGGAGGATTCCAAGGAGAACTTATTTGCAAGGTGAGTTACAAATGGTTATATGAAGTATAGTAAATTAAATTATGAATGGATCATATAGAACAGACGAGTGCTTATTCAGCAGTTGCAAACCTCTGGTATTCCCGAAGATTCCCTTTTACTTTTTCCTTTGGAAGAACAAATGAATTATATAATCTTTGACTTGCCTGCAGCATCTTGATCAACCTGGAGTTAGCTTTTGTTCGAGGACAACTGATGATGATAATGCCATTACAAATGCTATTGAGATTTATGACAATCCCAGGTGCTTGTTCTTTATTATTATTATTATTTTTATTTTTTAATAGAGGCTGGAAGTCTGAAACTTCTTATTTCCAAAAATGAGCTTAACTGATCTAGTCTCTTTGAATCTTACAGTGGTGCAGCTCACTTTACAGCCTCAAGTAATGATTGTGGAGTCAGAGACTTTGACATGGAGACATTTCAGCTTTCTAAGCATTTCCGTTTTCCTTGGCCAGCGAATGTGTGTTTCCTGCATTTTATTTCCGTTTGGTTAAAATTATTGGATGTCAAATTGTTATTTGATAGTTATATTCCTTGCACTTCCTCCATGGGCGGTTGTGGTTTCATTTCTGCACTTGATATATGTCATTCTTCTTGAACTGTGAATCTCAAAATGCCTCACTTCATTTCAACCGATGCTGTTTTTCGGTTGGCCACATTCTACGTGTAGAGACATAGTCACTAATAGCTTCCTACTCTCAACTTTGAAACAATACTGAATTTACAGTATTATGCATTGTATGTGTTGAGACCTAGTCACTACATTCTCACTATACTGAACTTTAGTAAACTGAGATACGCTTTTATGCTTCTTCTTTTTTTGTAGCATACTTCTCTGAGTCCCGATGGTAAACTTCTTGTGATAGTTGGTGACAATCCAGATGGGATGTTGGTCGACTCTCAAACTGGCAAGGTGGTATTTACTTTACGCTTTTGTAAACTTACTTTAGAGCCAGGAATTGAAGGTTTACTGATATGGATGAGATTCTTGTAGACGGTGACGCCTTTATGTGGACACTTGGATTTCTCGTTTGCATCAGCGTGGCATCCTGATGGTGTCACCTTTGCTACTGGGAACCAGGACAAAACCTGTCGGGTTTGGGATGTTCGAAACCTATCCAAGTCAGTTGCTGTTTTAAAGGGAAACCTTGGAGCTATTCGGTCAATCCGTTATACTTCTGATGGTCAGTATATGATGATGGCAGAGCCAGCAGACTTTGTGCATGTCTATGATGTGAAAAGTGGGTATGAGAAGGAGCAGGAAATCGATTTCTTTGGTGAGATATCTGGCATATCATTCAGTCCAGACACAGAGTCGCTTTTCATTGGAGTATGGGATCGTACATATGGTAGTCTTGTCGAGTATGGAAGACAAAAGTGTGTTGCTTAAGAGATCCTGATATTTAACTGATCGATTCGTATCATATTTTGTGATCTTTTCGTTTTGTTAGATGTAATTGTGGGACTTCTATATCCTGTGATATCCTTGCAGGTCAGTGAAGTGAAAACTATATCGTGTAGACAAGTGTTGTGTAACTTGTTTGATTTGAGGTCTTTCTTTTATTTGAAATTCTCCTCCTTTTACTGTTCCTTGTGAGGGTCCTTGTTGGTTAATCTTGAGTGACTAATTGGTGCTAGATCATCATGTCGAAGGTACAATTTGGGAAACTTTTCTTGCTACATCAAGAGAAGAACAGAGAATTTCGTTGAATCACTTGTTTTCAGCTTGTAGTGTGGGAAAGGAAATCTGAAGAGATATGCTCTGCATTTTGAACAAGACTCGCTGTTCATGGAGTCTTATCACATATCTAGTGTTAACTGTGCCAGTTTCTTATCACCAAAAAGGCACAGCCTAGCTGAAATGGTGCTGGCAATTGGGTTGAATTCCTAATCTGGAATGACTGAGTCAAGTAATAATCAGATATGTGCATTTTTTGGCTACTATATTGGGTTACCTGCATACTAGCTATGTATCAAATTCTGCTTTAAATCTTTGCAATGGTATGTCCGTATCTTAGTTCAAGAGCATCAAATAGTAAATGAAGCAGCAATGTTTTGGAGCATCCTTTAAATGTTCTGATAGTAAAGTTCTTAAGGTTTTAAGGAGCATCCTTTTTTTTTGAAAGTTTTAAGGAGCATCTTTTAAACTTACATGGTTTCGATCGTACAAAGTATAGTTCTTAGCAATGATAGTAAATAAGATGTTGGTTCTGGCATTTCAAGATGAAGCTTGTTCTGAGTGGCCCGGCCCTGAAGTTCATATGTCAGCTCCTTAAAACCTAATGAAGTAGCAGCTCCAACGATTTACTAACTCCTACAGGTGCAATCTAGCTCTAACGTTGAAGAACTGGCTATATCTCATATTGGGTACCAGTTACCTTTGTTGCGGAGAACTGGCGGGTCACCCCCTCACGACCAGAGACAAGTTAGCCATGCATTTACAAGAACCAACTTGATATCTCGTGATTGAAGGCCAGATTGTTTTGGATTGGCCGGAGTCAACCTAAAACCGGCCTAATCTTTTTTTATACCTGGTTGCAGGAAAGCTTGCGGCCCAAGTTTTTAAAGGAAAGAACAATATATAGAGGGGAATCAACATCCAAAATTGAGAATTGAGAGGAATGAAACAGAATTGACGAGAGACTACCTACATCTTGATTATAATAGTGGGACTGTTTACATAAGTCTCACATAAGAAATGATTACCCTTTATTCCATTTGGTGTACAAATCAGTAAAAGTTGAAAGCAGAAATTAATCAGATATGACTCGCAGCCAAATTGAGGTTGATTTATATGTCCCTCTCATCATCATAATAAAGACTCTGATGTTGTAAAGGAGTTTCATACTAGTGGTTTGGTATATTGTTCAACTCTGATGTTGTTGTAACTTCTGTTTTTAGAATGGCAAACTGCAACTTGTGAGAGTGGCGAGTGCAAATTACCAGAGAGCTGGTATGTTTACTACCAAATTTGTAACATTAGAAGCAGCTGATTCCGGTGTTACTAAAGTTTACAAAGCAAGTCTTGTTGCGAGCACTTTCCGAAACACACCTATGAGACTCGAATAATTGGATCTTGTTGTCGGCGCGAACAGTTTCGTTGATCTTTTATATGGGACCAATTAAGCTTCATTAGAGGTGACTACTTATGGTGGTGTTGTCGCAAACATTTTATCAATGGCATTAAGAAATCAATATTTATCAAAAGAAATTGATGTATTCATTTACAACAGTCATTGGGGATTGAAATCAATTTGCTAAATGGGACTTATGTTTATGTTTTGATCTATGTTTACGTACTGTCAATGGTAGTACTTTCAGATAAAATGATGGATTTGTGTGTCATATCTAGCTCTTTTGGTTGTAGTCTTGAAATTTGGCAAGAGGAGAAAATTCGAGGCAAGAGAAACAATAGGCCGGGTATTCACTATTCAGAGCAAAGTTGGCCGGCGCATATTAGTTATATTTATTTTTATACTATGACTGTCACTGTAGTATGCAACTACATGAACAAAATAGTTTCCTAATATCCCAAGGAACAGTTGAGATTAGGCGATTGTGGGTCATCCTTGTGCAAAGATTAATAATTTGATCGACGGACAATGAGAAGTTATACTGTTGTTGAATCCCACAATACAATTGTTTGGCTCCAATTGTTTTGAGCGAGTGATTGCGCAGGCGTGCCAGCACCGCGGGGTGCAGTCGTTGGGGTAGTCCCTTGACCTGACTTCTTCTTCAAGCGCTGTGGACAAGGAGAGCACCAACCTCGTCACAGGGTTCTTCTCTAGCCTTTCGGAAAAGGACTTTTGCCTTACGGATAAGGACTTTGGTTGTGATCTCTTGCGTTCACCGAATCGATACTTAGTATTGTAGACTAAGCAGAGCAATCACTGGGAAGTTTGGAGAAAGCACGGGTTGCGCTAAAGCGTGACTTTAGCTTCGCTGGGTTGCGAGGGCGTTACCCTTGCTTCGCTGGCAGTAACGGTGGCGGTTGCGCTCACAGTCGGCTCGCTGGGAGACTGGGACTGGAAGTACGGTCGCCGGGTTGGTCTGGTGATGCTGACAGTCGGCTCTTGGAGAGACTAGGACTGGCGCACGGTCACCGGGTTTCAACAAGGTTGAAGGTTTGCTCCGGGGAGGCTTTGTAATCGCTAGGATTGATTGATATGAGAGAGGTCCTTAATTCGTCCTTGAAACCCGGTATATATACCTAGGGTTTCTGACTGCTCCTTGTTGTAGAAGAATTATTGATTGAAGTTTCCTAATCGATCTCTGCTACTTACCTCCAATAAGGTTTCGTTTTCCTCATGGATTCCGGAATGGGCGAAGCTGTAACCCAAACCATAGCAGGCTTATTTTTAGGCCGCAGGTATCGGCCCGCTGTGCTAGATCCACTAAAGGATACTGCCAAAATTACTTTTGGGCTCAAACATTGCCCCCCAGGCCTCGAAATCAGGCCCATGAAAATGTAACTGATTGAAGGGGACTAAAACGACGCGTTCGATGCTCGAAACGATGTCATTAATGAGGGTTGCGTCCTTTCATTCGCGAAACGCCTTTCTGTCGTATCGTTTCCCTCACAAAATCTCTTATTTAAATCAGCAGCCACTTCAGACCTGTCACATCAGAAACTCTTTTAGTCTCCTAAACCCAGAAACCCTCTTTTGCACACATCTTCCTCATCGAAAACCCAGAAATGGCTCCCCCGAAAAAGATAGTTATCGATCAAGAAGAAGAACTGAATGAACAAGCCGCCCATTCCTGGGGAACCAACATCGGTGCCAGCCTGATCCTCCAGACCATTATCCAGAGACCCCTGCTCCTCAGACTCTCGAACAACCATGCTGGACTGGGTCCAACGCCGCGAGATTCTTTCCCGGCCGACGCCATCGCCTTCTATGGCTTACCTGTTCGCCGCCCCATCCCAGTCCTCCGAAGGACTCCTGGGGATTTTACCAGTTGGAGTGCCCCTAATCATCGATCAAAAATAGGGCATTGGCCATCTTTTATCAGTGCGGCGGAGCTTTCCTGGTATCGTGAAGCGCGAGCTCGAGATCTGGCTCGCTGGAACGCAGCAGGTATCACTCATACTATCGATCTTTGTTTTCGTCTTCCACGCGGTGGCAATCGTTCGCCACTCGCTGCCTTTCTCTGTTTCTGGAACACCGCCACCAACACCTTCGATTTTCGATTTGGCCAAATGAGTATCACTTTGTTGGACATTCTCACCATCACTGGCCTACCCATCGACAGCGAGCCTTATCTGCATGCCCAATTCGACTCTGATACCTTTACTTCCACCATGGCCCAAAATGGTCGCAGCGCTCATAGCGGCTCCTATCCGCGGTGGTTGGCTTATTACCGCCAGGAGCACAATGCGACTGGCGGGATTGCTTTCTTGGAGTACTGGCTTTGTAAGTTTATCTTCTGTACTTCCTCCTGTAAGCCCACTGGTGCCTGGACCTTGCTGGCAACGGCCCTCTACAACGGCCGCCGCGTGGGATTAGGACAACCAGTGCTGGGTGCCCTCTATCGCACTTTGTACCAAGCCACAATGCATCCCTTCGAGACTGGCATTTCTGGCCCTTTTTGGATTCTTGACTTCTGGATTCAAATTTACTTCCCATATTTTCGTCGCGACGACATCCCATTGCTTCCACCTACTGATCAACTCCTGGGACGATGGCTCTGTCGCGATGAAATGTACACATCCCCTCCTTATTCTGAGTGCTTCACATACTTGTACCTTCTGCACGAGATGCCATACTGCGACTTAGTGCTGAGTCGAAGATTCCCGGCTCCGCTTGAACAAGGATTTCTTCCTGGCGCCTCTCGCTACAGCGATCGCGCGCGCTTGGCCTTTCGCCGCGCAATCTCCTGTTCCGACATCAGGATTGCCGCTGACGAACTCAGTTACGAACTCTATGCTCCCAACCACTTCGCTCGCCAACTCGGCCTTGTTCAATTAGTGCCATTCCCTCTGTATGATGCTTGGAATTACAATACCTCTTGGCGTAGATTTGGGCCTCTTTCTGGGCCTCCGCCAACACAAAGCACACTCGTACTGGTTGACCTCCCTGACTGGGCTAGAGAGATTGACTCTGTGGATGGGGCTGAGGAAGGATACGAAGCATGGTGGGCAGAAGTTTCTGTTAACTGCTGGAGGCAACAACATGATGAGCTATTCGCTGCCATTTTCGGGGAACTGCGATACCCCTACCCTGTCGACGTTGATCTACTTGCCCGCGTCCCTGAAGATTCTGCACAAGTTCCTCCTCCTGCTGCCGAGCCGACTCCGCGACCCGCGCGAGCCCCACGTCAGGCCCAGGCTGGTATCGTGATCCGCGAACCCCCTCCAGAGGTAAATATCCTGACTCGTGTTTTGTCCTTTGTTCATCTGCTCTTCCCTTTTAATTCAAAATTTTGCTATTCCAGGGAAACGCGCCATCCTCTGGCAGTCGCGCAGCCAACACTTCCCAAGCCACTGGCCAGTCTGGGAAACAAAAGGCAGTAATGACAGAGCCTGAAGACAACGAATCCTCTTCTGATGATGATGACTCGCAGACGGTAAGAAATTTTTTATTGTTTGAGTAAATCATACTTCCTCCACGAATCAAACCTAATCTTCTGATCCCAATAGATTGCCGCCCTCTCGGCTCGGAAACGCAGTCGCTCGGATCCTCGAGCTGACCTATGGGCAGAAGATGAACCAATCGCTGACCGACCGGTAAGACACAAACCTACTCAGTACTTGTTAGCAATTTCTTTCTATTCTATGCGACCACGTAACAATCCTCATTCGCAGGTTCGCCATAGGTCCTCGAGACACACTGAAGAAGGATCTTCAGCTGCTAGTGAAGGCACATCTGCTTCCCAAGTCCCAGCGCCAACTATTGTGAACAACTCTCTACTTCCTGCGGGTGCTGCCAGTAATGTACAGTTGGCCTCGATCCCAGTGCAGATCATAGATGATAGCTCGCCTGAGGCTGAAGATAGAGTACCGCTACCGGATGCACCTCACGAGGAACCAAGTGATATACCTGTCCTGGAACAGATAGCGCCTGACTCAATTCCTATCCCTAGCGAAGCTAACCCAGAGGCAATGCCAGCGGTCGTTGAGCATGAGCCCCCAGCCGAGGAGGTATTTCCTTTAACCAACTAATTCATTATTATTATTTCCTGGCTTAAATATTCTATTCTGCCAATACCTTCTTCCAGAATCCGAATGCCTTCAACACTGAGGACGCTGAAGCTGAAGCTGTAGAGGCAGAAGCTGCTGAGCCCGCTCTTAATATGGTTGGTCAGGAACCTCCTCCCCCTGCCCCCCAAGTTACTGAAGCCGGAGGATTGGGAAATCTTCCTGAACCAATGCCAGAGGCAGCACCTGTCGCTGAACCTCCTGAGGTCCCTGTCGCTGAGCAACCAACTCCCTCCACTCTGGAAAGGTTAGCTCGTGTACTTGAAGTGACCCCTCCTGGGGTCGTAGATGAAGCTAAAGAAGGCCTTCGTCGCTTCCTGGGCCCTGATATCCTGATTCCTGGTGCGCCCGTGAGAGTCTTAGAATATTTGAGGGTGCTTCTCCGCGAGGGAGCCATCACTGAAGATCAGTTCCAAGAGGTCGATCAACTGCTGCAAAATCTCCCTCAAGGGCTCAATGAGCGGGCAGTCGCGAGCGCGCAGGCTAGGCAGACCGAGGCGCACTATCAGAACCTTACTCAACAAACAGAGACCGCGCGCGATTTCTTGGGTGACCAAGCTAACCTCATCAGGGACCTGATGCTCGAAAGGAACCACTTGAGGTCCCAGATTCAGGCTCTTCAAGCCCGGTTAACTGACGTTACCACCAGGCTTACTCATGCGGAGCCTCAGTTGGAACAACCCCTCGCTGCCTTTGAGACGCTATCCCAGGAACTGGCTCAAGCTCGCGTGGCAGCCCAACAAGCCGCACAAGCTGCTGCGGATGCTAGTTTTCGTTTAGATGAACTTTTCCTTCGCCTGACCCATGCAGGCCGCAGACTTTTGGGCCTCTAGAATTAAGCCCATGTTTTGTATGAACAATGATATTATTCTTAACTTAATATTTAGCCCACATTCCTTGGCCCAAATACATATCAACTTAACTTCTCAAACTGTTCAGCGCTTTAATTTGTTTTTATGCTTTTAAAACTGTTTTGAAAAGATTGAAAAGATAATCTCGAAATGGAGCGGTTACCTCCTTGGAGACTGCCCCGTCTCCCACGCGCTTTCAATTATCTTCATTTCCGAGATCTTAGCATTTAACTCCGATTGATACGCTCATTGATGGCAATGAGAATATCACAACTAACCATCGTACGGTCAAGGCCACTGAGACTGACACTATAAATACCTGCACTCTGGGGAGATGATATACACAAACGAATATGGGTTTCCCAGAAATAGCATCACAATCTCTACTTCTCTTCCTCCAGTTTCTACAATCTTCTCCTCACGATATTAACCTTAGCCTCAAATTCCTAGGCCTTATGGCTTAACCTCAATACCTGGGTAGGTCTTATGGCCTAACCTCAGGTCCAACCACATGTCTTTGGTCTCTGGAAGTCGCGGTGAAATCCACCGGTTTCATTTAGACTGAAGAACATGTGGTGCTCCCGCCGCGGCAGAACCCGATTTTGAGGGGTCCTCTCTCTCAGATTGCCCGCGTGGAGCAGGAGGAAGAAGGGCGGAAGACCAATATGGGTCGCCTGTTCTTGCTCCATAGCCTACTTCCAGGGTCTGACTGCGTGACTTATGTTTTTCCCCTGGAGGTAGATGTGGTTGTGAGTCGCGCTTCTCTGTGAAGACCATCTCCATCCCGGAGGGTAATCCAACCAAAAGGGTTGTGATGGATTATTTCCTTCCTTTTTGGTCCGGTACAGACGGTAGCGGCTGCAACTCAGAGCAGATGAGGCATGTGGGTGAAGAGAGGGAGAGTATGAATGTCCACAGCCCCTTCGCTGCCACAAGATCCAGAAACTCTCAGTAGATCTGTAACTTTATGATTTTTACTCTAAGCCACTTCTGGCCTTGTAAACCGCAAATGTAATTATTTTGATTTGCACTTTGTACTGCTCTTTGGCCGCAAAGCCACTTTATGAATGGAAGTTTTTTAACACTTTTTTGCAAATCAAAGTATAAAATAAGGCCTCAGGTATAGGCCATTACATGCATTCTTAACACCATAATGTCAAAGAAAAGAAAAATTGAAATTTGAAATCGTTGACCGAAAAGCCTCAAATAAGGCCTGAATGTACAGAGTGTTGCCCCCCTAGTATGCGTAGGTGAAGCAAGTACAGGATACTAAGGCCACAGAAAAGGCCTGAATATGGATGAAGCGAACCTGGGGAGACTAAGGTTGCCCCCCTGTCTGAGAAGAAGGTTGATCCGGTGGATCTTCAAACTCCCAAACACTAGGGTAGTATTTCTTCAGGAAACGCCCGTTAATGGGATTGCGGTGGAGGTCGCCATCCAAATCTTTGAGGTGAAAGGCCCCGCGCTCCAGAATGCGATGAACAACGAAGGGTCCTGCCCATCGCGGAGTCTATTTACCGCGACCGGTTAACTTCTCGCCAAAAGGCAAAACAGCCTTCCAAACCAAGTCACCCTCTTTGTAACTACGGCCACGTGTCCTCTTATCATAGGCGCGAGCAATCCTCTGCTTTTCCAAAACCAAGTTGTCCAAAGCTGCCAAGCGTTGTGCGCTGAGATCTTCGTGTTCTTGCCACATCGCCTGAACATAATCTTCCCCGATCAAGTGGTGCTGATCTTGGACGCGCAGAGACTGGACGTTGATCTCCAACGGTAAGATGACATCATGACCGAACATTAGTGCATAGGGGGTCGTAGCAGTGGGATTTCTCTTGGAGGTACGATAAGCCCATAAGGTCTCATACAACGTATCGTGCCACTGTCTAGGGTTTTCAACAAGCATCTTCTTGAGCAAGGTGATAATAATCTTGTTACTGGCCTCTGCTTGACCATTGGATAGGGCATAATATGGTGTGCTGTGGACGAACTGGATGCCCAAGTCCGTGACAAGTTTCTCTACCTCGCCGCCCATAAATGCTGCCCCCCTGTCTGAGACCAACACTTCTGGGATGCCGAACCTGCAAATAATATTCTGAAAGATAAACTGGCGAATGGTAGCGCCGGAAGCTTCCTTCAAAGGTTCAGCCTTAACCCATTTCGTGAAGAAATCAGTGGCTACAATGATGAACTTATGCTGGAGCGAGGAATGAGGGTGAATCATCCCAATCAAGTCCAAAGCCCATCCTCGGGCAGGCCAAGGTTTAATAATAGGTTGCATGGGAATATTGGGAATGTGCTGCACTGGACCATGCGCCTGGCAGTCTTGGCAACCTTTCACGAACGCGATACAGTCCTTCAAAATGCTGGGCCAATAATACCCATGTCTTCTGATAAGCCAACGCATCTTGGGGCCTGCTTAATGGGCGCCACATACTCCCGTGTGCGCTTCGCGCATCAGCCTCTTGGCTTCGCGGCCATAGACACAGCGAAAGTCTACGCCATCTTCCCCACGACGTCGCAGCTCGTCACCTCTGAGGAAATAATTTAAGGAAAGAAAACGAGTCTTCCTGTCTGCTGTAGGGTCTGGTTGCTTGAGGTAGTCAATCAGCGGAATGCGCCAATCGACGTCAATAGGCTCGAGAACCGCGACAACTGGATCATCTGGTGGGTCAGGCCGCGCGAGCCACGAAGGCAGTGTGCGGCACTCGACCTTCAGGATGCGCTCGCGAACGCCATACTTCAATGTAATGCCTGTAGCCAATTGTGCGAGCTCATTGGCCGCAAAGTTGCGCTCACGGGGTATGTGCTCCAAATCCGCCTCATCGAATTGATCCAGAAGCTCAATGGCGCGATGCAAATAGGGTATAAGCAAAAGGCTTTCACACTTGTACTTTCCTTGGAGCTGATTGATTATAAGCAAAGAGTCGCCGTGTACCTGAACGTCCCTGACTCCCAACTCTAGCAGAACCTCCAGGCCAATGATCAGGGCCACATACTCTGCTTGATTGTTTGTACATTTGAACTCCAACTGGAAAGAATAAGAAAAACGATCGCCCGCTGGATTCTCCAGAACAATCCCTGCCCCTGCTAACGTTTCCGTTCTTGAACCATCAAAGTACAGTATCCAGGGCTGCAAGGAGACTGTGGCTTGATACCGAATAGCGTATTCTGGGATGCGCGCTAAATCTGGCCGAGTTATGGTTACAGCTGCTATCTCTAACTCCTTCACTACGGGGATGTCCAAGGTAGGGTGGTGTGCCAGGAAATCTGCGATAGCCTGTCCCTTTACTGCCTTTTGTGGCACGTACTGTAGCGAGAATTCAGATAAAGCCAATACCCATTTGCCAATGCGGCCTCTCAGAATAGGCCGCGACAACATGTACTTGACCAAGTCAGTCTGAGTGATGATGCAAGTGGTAAAGGATAACATGTAGTGGCGCAGCTTGCATGCGGAGAAGTACAACGTGAGACACAACTTTTCCATCGGAGTGTACCTTGTCTCGCATTCTGTGAGTGTCCTACTAAGATAGAATATAGCGTGTTCCATAGCATCCTCATCGTCTTGGGCGAGAAGGCTGCCAATGGAGGCCTCAGCCGCTGAAATATATAGTTTTAATGGGAATCCAGCCCTAGGAGGAACGAGCACTGGTGGGCTCGCCAGGTAGGCCTTGATTTTATCAAAAGCCTCTTGGTGTTTATGCTCCCAGACGAACTCGCTCTGGCCCTGTAGCTTCAACAGAGGAGAGAAAGGCTGGATCTTACCTGCAGAGTTAGAGATAAAGCGTCTCAAAAAGTTGATTTTACCGAGCAAACGCTGCAACTCTTTCTTCGTGCGTGGCGGAGACGCGTTAATGACTGCGCTCGCTTTGTCTTCAGGGACCTCAATTCCCCTCTGATGGACAATGAACCCAAGAAAGTCTCCTGCCTGAACCCCAAAAACGCACTTAGCGGGATTCATTTTAAGCTTGTGCTGTCGCATGCGCTCGAACACTTTCCTGAGATCTGTGATGTGATCCCCTCTTTTCTGAGATTTGACAACCACGTCATCAATGTAAACCTCCAAAATCTTTCCAAGGATATCATGGAAGATTAGGTTCATGGCTCTTTGATAAGTCGCACCAGCGTTCTTTAGTCCAAAAGGCATAACCACATATTCAAAAACGCCCGCGAACCCAGGGCAGCGGAACGCGGTTTTGTGTCTGTCTTCTTCTGCGACCGGAATCTGGTGATATCCTGCAGTGCCGTCCATGAAGGACAATAATTCATGTCGCGCAACGGCGTCGACCAACATATCCGCGACCGGTATGGGGTAGACATCCTTAGGCGTGGCAGTATTAAGGTCTCTATAGTCTACGCAGACCCTCATCTTGCCATTCTTCTTGCGGACAGGCACTATGTTAGATAGCCACTGATTGTATTTGGCCACCCTGATAATGCCTGACTTATGCATTTTTTCAACCTCCTCTTTGACGAGGATTTGAGTTTCTGAATTCATTCTTCGCGGTTCTTGCTTCACAGGCCTCTTGTCAGGGAGTGTTGGTAGCTGGTGGCAAACCAAGTCTGGTGACAGGCCGGGCATATCCTCGTACTTTTCCGCAAAGCAGTCTTTGAATTCTAGCAATAAGTCGATAAGCCTCTGTTTCTCGCTAGGCTCTAGGTAAGCGCTGATAGCCACTTCCATGGGCTCATCTGCTGTCCCGAGATTGACTTTCTCGGTAGGGTCTCTGACTTTGGGAGGTGTGTCGTCCAACGCTGCCGGAGCGAGCTGAATCTCCACCTCATCCTCTTGTTCCTGATCAGAGAGTTCCTCTTCAACGATTTCCAAAGTCGCGATTCGCTCATAGGCCTCTTTTTCCACTAGATATGATGATAATCTTTCGTACAGCGAGTGGAGGGCCTCTATCCCTTCCGCTGGAAGGTCGTAATCCATTAATCGTTTAAGGGTTTAGGCACAGCGTGGCCAGGCCTTTCCAAGCCTTCTTTTGCGAGCGTAAGCCCCCACTGTGCCAGTTCAGAAGCCGTCACCCCTGTGGGGCGGCCTTTGTTATCGAGGCCACTGACTTGCAATGGAGCGATAGGCTCCAAATAGTACCTGGCATCTACATAGTTTGCGGAAACTGGGAATGGACGAGGATCCGCTTTGATTACCTCAGCTTTATATGTCTCCCTGTTCCACATAATAAGTTCCTGATGGAGGGTTGACGGAACACAGTAGCTCCGGTGAATCCAGTCCCTTCCCAGGATAGCGTTGTAGGCCGCATAGCAATCTGTCACAAAGAAAGCATAAACTCCCTCTGCTGGACCTACCTTGATACGCAAGAAAAGTAATCCCAAGGTCTTTGTCACAGTCCCTGCGAAGTTTTTGAGAGTGAGGGACGTTGACTGGATCTTCTCCTTCTTGATTCCAAGCAAGTGCATGGTTCTAGTAGTAATGACATTAACCGCAGCTCCAGTATCAACCATGATCTTGCTAACCTTGGTACCGCCAACGTCCGCCGTGATGTATAAAGGTCTCATGTGCTGGACCATAGCAGGAGTTGGCCTAGTGAAGCTCATGAAGAATTCTTTACTGTTGGCGTCCTCTGTTTCCAGACAGACAATCTCTTCTACCGGTGTTGGGACCGCTGACGTGATCTGCAGGGGCTGTGTATTACTTTCCTCAGCTTCTACGCATTCCTGAGCCGCGACCGGTATTGCATACCGCGCTGGGAGCACATAAACCATATTGCAGGACGTGTCTAATTCACCTATGTCGTCCTCCAGGTTGAGCTTGGGTTCGTTGATAGGGATAACCGTGTTGAACTGTTTAGCCAACCTGTCTACTAAGGATTCCTCAGTGAGGCCTTTTATCTCACACTGCTCATGCTCCTGAACCACGGGAGCGGTTTCAGGAGAAACTGATTTTGGTTCCCTAGCAGAATCGGTCTCTAAGGGAGCAACTACTACACTCTGGACTTTTTTAGGTCTCCACTGTAAAGTGTCGGTAGTCCTATCCTTGCCCCCCAATCTCTCGAAAACGGAGGATTTGGCTTCCGGTTCATCGCGAAAAACACGGCGCTTGACGTGCGGTCGCCTGGACGGCGAGCTCTCCTTCCTGGCTGGTGGAAGTGTTCTTTCCTTGGTAATTCTGCAAAAAACACTGGGCTCAGAAGCCCCTATCGCTGAGCTCGCTTGCTTTCGCAAACTGCGAGGGGCCACTAATGGCTTGGCAGCAAGTGCTTCCATTTCCTTCTGATATTGCTCAGGCGATTTGACCAATTGTGAAGGTTTGATCAGGCCCTGGTCTAAAGCCTCGAGCGCGCGCTTGGCTTCCCCAAACCTGCGCTGCAGTTTTCGCTTTCTGGAAGGGCTTATCTCCACTGCCTTCCCCTTCTCCCTGGTGTACCACTTCCCTTCCTTGATAGTAGCGGTTGAAGCAGGTGGGATGTAGGGTTTTGTCAGAATGTCTTTGTGCTTGTTGGTAGCTTTCGCCTCTGTCTGCTGATCAACCGTAGCCGCCCTCAGCTTCTTAAATAGATTGGAGTCCTTTGTAGGTGACCCCAATTCTTCCTTTTCTCTCGGGCTGGAAGGTTGATAGTTTCGCGATGGCGAGGCCCACTTGATGGGCGGGAGAGAGCCAAAACAAAATGTCTGCTCGACCTCTTCCTGCGACACTTGGATGCCACACTCTTCCTTGCACCGCGAGCATAACACGACGGGCGAGGCCTGACTAAATGGTTTAGCCTTCTTCTGGGCAGGGGCCTCGTTAAGCTCTCCTTCTCGCCCCTTTGTGTTCAAATCCAGGGTTGGTTTCCTCTGGTTCTGCTTGGTCCAGTTCACATCAACCATGTTGATCCCAGTATCAGGAAAAGGGTTTAGGTCAACAAGCGCTGCTGCAGTTACTGGAGCCTCCACTTGAAGACTACCGTTATTGAGCCATACCTGAATCTGGTCCTTGAGCTTCACACAGTCAGCTGTATTATGGTTCCACAAGTTATGGAATTTACAATATTTCTTTCCTTTCAGCTGATCTGGTCGAGGGAAAGGTCCAAAGTCGGTCTTCACCATCTTCGCGGCGATCATCTCATCTAGAATCTCGTGTGCCTTGTTGGCATCATATGTATATGCCGCGAACTCAGGTTTAGTGAAGGCCATCGATTTGAGCTTGACAGGTTCCTTGGAGATTTTCAGTTGCTTCAAGGCTGGGTTCTTTCTCCCTGTCAGTTCATAAGCAGCGATGTCGCTCTCATCTTCCTCATCGTCCTCCTGAACCAAATCCTCACTATGATAGTTATAGTAAGGATCATACGTAGCCGGCTGGTAGCTCAGGGCCGCTATGGTGCGATTTTTCCCTGGTACATACGTCCCTCTGGACGCATTCTTCCTGGCATCAGTTTCTCTGAGGAGATGTTCGAAGCTTCCCACCTCTGTGATGAGCTCTCCCATTGACTGAATCATGCTTCCATGCTGCTTCTTTCGCTGGCGCGGCTCTAATCCTTTGATCGCCAACTTGATCAACTCTTTCTCCGGCAGGATCACATTCAGTTTGGCCTTCTGAATCTGGAAGCGCTGAAGGTAGGCCACAGCGGACTCCGTGGGTTGTTGGGCCATCTGGGTGAGAGAAGCCAAGTCTACCTCAGGCTCTGTGGCCCCAAAAGTCTCTCGGAAGAGCTTTTCCATTGCAGGCCAATCTGCCACAGTTCCTGGTCGCAGTTTGGAGAACCACCTGAAGGCAGCCCCTGATAGAGAAGTACCAAAGATCCTGCACTTGAGGATGTCATCATTCTGGTACTGGCCGCATTGTACCCTGAACCTGGCCAGATGAGTTGCCGCATTCTCGGTATCCTCCCCTGAAAAGGTGACAAATATGATGTTTTTATAACCCCTGGGGAAAGGCGCGAGCATTATGTGTGGTGGGAAAGGTCCCTCATAGACCCCTTCCATCTGGGCCCTAGGGTTAGCCTGTCGAATCATCTCTTCTACCTCATCTCGTCTCACATATTCTGGACCCGGAGGAGGAGGAGGTGGTATGGCCGCTGCATGGCGAACAGGCTGCACAGGTATTGCTTGGTTTACAGTCGCTGTCCCTTCTCCTATCTGCACAACGCGGGTTGTAGCGGGTTGTTGAAGAGTCACTGCTGGCATAGACATCTCTTTCGCCAAAGCTGTTATCTTGATCGGGTTACCAGCCTGGTCAATCCCATAATAGCTTCCTGGCAGCTCTTGGTATACATTCTCTGCTCCATCGCTGTCGTACTGAATGAACACAGCGGGGTCGGACGAAGTGTCAGCATTTTTCGATGCCTGCTGCTTCTGTCTGGCGGTCTGTCCACCTGACGGTGTGGTTTTTTCCTTGCTGCCGCCAATAACCAGAGCTCGCTCCTTATCTCTCACTTGCGTGGTAGCAGCGGTTTCGGCAGGTGTAGCGGCAGGCGTAGCTGTACTGCTGCTACCCTTTTCCCGCTGATTTGGCGGCACATATTTACCTGAACCAGATGGTTGGCCCAGGGAACCAAGGATAGCGTTAGGATCTCCTAACGTCTTATTCAACACTTCTTTGGCTTGGTTCAACTCAGCTCTTTGCATGGCCACTTCGGTTGCGAGAGTTGCTCCATCTTTGCGAAGACCTGCCATATCTGATGCTGTTTGCTTGGTATGATTCGCAAGAGCATCAATGATCTTTTTCTGCTGTTGACTCTGGGCATCTGCGATGCTTATAGCTTGAGCTTTTAATGTACTCTCAGTTTGCGACATCAGTTGCTTAGTTTCCATAGCTTGTTGGGAAATACGCTGGTTTATTTCGCGTAATATTCTATCTGTTTTCGCGTTCTCCCTTTTCAGATCAGCAGCCATCTTCTTGCGATGGTTTTCAATGTTTTCTGAGATGATCGCGCATGCAACCTCGACGGTCGCTCCCTCTGGAATAGGCTTCTCAACGAAATCCTCTGATTCCTCACTCTCCACCGTATTGGAGACAGGGGTAGCGACAGGCTCACTGGCCTGATTAGTGATGACAGTTTGACCCTCAGTAGCGGTCGAGTGACTCTCTCCCTATTCAGTTGACATATCGGAGAATTGAGGATGAAGGGAGAATCTTTGAATCACTTGTTCTTCTGACAGACCACGACAATCCGCGCGAGGATGCGGTTTGTAACTGGAGGTCTTGTGTTTTGAGCAGTTAGCGTAGCCCTTTTTGTAAGGGTTTTCGCTTGACTTCCCAATGGCTAACGTTCACGAAGAGACACTTAGTAAGTCCCACTGGGCGTGCCAAAATGTTTGGCTCCAAAACCAGTTGGCTTGCAAACTGTCTCTTTTGAGCGAGTGATTGCGCAGGCGTGCCAGCACCGCGGGGTGCAGTCGTTGGGGTAGTCCCTTGACCTGACTTCTTCTTCAAGCGCTGTGGACAAGGAGAGCACCAACCTCGTCACAGGGTTCTTCTCTAGCCTTTCGGAAAAGGACTTTTGCCTTACGGATAAGGACTTTGGTTGTGATCTCTTGCGTTCACCGAATCGATACTTAGTATTGTAGACTAAGCAGAGCAATCACTGGGAAGTTTGGAGAAAGCACGGGTTGCGCTAAAGCGTGACTTTAGCTTCGCTGGGTTGCGAGGGCGTTACCCTTGCTTCGCTGGCAGTAACGGTGGCGGTTGCGCTCGCAGTCGGCTCGCTGGGAGACTGGGACTGGAAGTACGGTCGCCGGGTTGGTCTGGTGATGCTGACAGTCGGCTCTTGGAGAGACTAGGACTGGCGCACGGTCACCTGGTTTCAACAAGGTTGAAGGTTTGCTCCGGGGAGGCTTTGTAATCGCTAGGATTGATTGATATGAGAGAGGTCCTTAATTCGTCCTTGAAACCCGGTATATATACCTAGGGTTTCTGACTGCTCCTTGTTGTAGAAGGATTATTGATTGAAGTTTCCTAATCGATCTCTGCTACTTACCTCCAATAAGGTTTCGTTTTCCTCATGGATTCCGGAATGGGCGAAGCTGTAACCCAAACCATAGCAGGCTTATTTTTAGGCCGCAGGTATCGGCCCACTGTGCTAGATCCACTAAAGGATACTGCCAAAATTACTTTTGGGCTCAAACAACAATTAAATAAATCTGCCGTTCACCCTTTACTTACAGCTCACGCCATTGTCATTCTGTTCAATTGATTTGAGTCATTTGACATAATAAATGATTCTCAATTAAGTTGAACGTACGTACACTAGTCAGGTTCAGCTAAATTTCTTCGTACTAGTTGATCTGCTAGAGATTGATTCGTAGGAATAAGAGTTGAGCAGCACCACGTTTAGAAATTAAAAAAGAGAATAATAAATCTATAAAAGAGGAGTCAGCTTCTAATCACTGGAACAAAAGAAAGAGTTTGCTCTTCTCACCTTTCCCCAAAGTCTGTCGAACATGCAACAAGTAGAGCAAAAGCTCCGTCCACAATATCTGAAATTCCATATGGAAATGTCTCAAAAGTCTAATTCTCTCACATTTGTTCCTCCTAAGTGACAATTTTCCCAATAAGTCTCTATTTCCCCCTTTTTATTTCCCAAAAGTAATTTTTTTTTTTTCGTTTTTATTCCTCTTAACTAGAAGTTGGGTCGACGTCCGCATTGAAGACCAAAGTTGAGACTTGATGGGCAAAGTCCCTGATATGAAGCTACTTCTGAGTCCTAAATTTCCAGTATAACAAAATGTGATCTCTGATGGTTTTCTTTTTCTTTTTCATTGCTTATATGTTCATACCTGATTGTTAAGGTTATTCTAATCGTCGTCTCCCCAGATTCCGTTTTTTATAGTTGGTAATCTGGTTATCTGCTTCACTGCTTGATGTTATTCTCCAATGATTAAACCAATTTTGGCAATCAAGTTGGTCCAATCATGTGAAACCATGAATTGTTTATGAATGTTTTATGTGCTGGCCGGGTGAGAAAATATTGCAGAAGATTGCTGATCTCAGAAGGTAAATATGCGTGATCTAGAGAAGAAATGAATGTAAATAAAAAAGCTAGGGTCTTTGTCAAGTTGCCTCCATTAAAGTCTCAATCTTTGGATCTAAGAAACAAATCTATATATTCTTATTCTGGATTCCTTTGAGCTACCTTTGATGGTGTCATGATGTGCATGTGCTTTTGTTCCTTAAAAATATCAACGATGAGATGCATCATGCATGCATGCATGTTAGTGGTTGATGGAAAATCTTGTATTGCGCAGTCGAGAAACTAGGAGCCACATGTTTTAGGATATTGAAAGTAAATTGAATATACCCTGTTTGGTAACTCGGTGACTCGTGTGTTATAGGGAAGGTAATTAAAATGCACATTATAGATAAAGTACTTTTTAGTGATTTGTGAATTGCAGTCAAGTCCACAAGCTTGATGATTACTGATCTATATTGATCAAATACTAATGTTTTGATTGTTTCTGGGTGAAATTTTTTCTAATTACCTTATCGATAGCTGTTATGAATATCACAACATGAGTAATGGTGTCATTAAGTTGGCTGTTCCAACCTATTCACACCTTGGTTTTGCAATTTAGGTTGATTTTTTTCTTTGCTGATTGTTATGTAACTGGCTTGACTACTTTAATTTGGTGCTAGTTGTGGCACTGAGATGAAATGGAAGATGTGCATGATGATGTGGGTGGTGAATTTCGTGGTGGAGAAATGGCTGTCTCGGAGTCTGATGCTCATGAATCGGACTACGCGGTACAGGTAGACAACTTAATATTGACTTTCATATGTTCAAATTTATAGACTTCTGTATTAGCATTGAACCTTTGCTTGTTTCTCTGTGGTTATCTCATGCAGAACAGTGAAGTAGATGATACCACTGATGTTCAAGCAAGCAGAGGAGAAGACTTCCAAGGTATTCCTTGGGATAGACTTAGCATTACTAGAGAGAGATACCGGCAAACTAGGTTAGAAAGATAAAGAATTATGAGAACATTCCTAATTCCGGAGAAGGGTCAGGGAAGGTAAAAATCACTACTTGATTAAGTATATTGATATTGAGAGAGAATTGTAGAGAGAAGTGTGTATTATTATTGAGAATAAGAGCCCTATATATAGGGATTACAAAGTACTAGTTCTAATGTTACAAGGAATACCAATCCGTGTAGGATTGGGAAATCTAGAACCTTCTCCCCTATTGCTACTCCTAGTTTGATAAGGCACACTAAATCGATATTCCTTCAACACTCCCCCTTGTGCCGCTTCAAACTTGGTGGTGACGCTTCATCCGTTGCCTCGTTAAAAACCTTGCCAGGTAACAAAAACCCTGTAGGATAAAAATAACCCTGGTCGAAGGACAAAAAGAGCACAACACGTCCTTCACTCTTCGAGATCGAACATGTAAACATCATAACTCCCCCTGATGTCGATATCTCCCCCTGATTGCTACAATCGTGGGAGTTCGGATATCTTTCTCAATCCGATGCTCTTCACATGTTTCTCGAAGGTGGATTTAGGTAACGACTTAGTGAATAAGTCCGCTACATTATCCTCTGATCGGATTTGATTCACTTCAATCTTTAGAAGTGATTGTTGTTGCTGATTATAAAAGAACTTAGGCGATATATGCTTGGTGTTGTCGCCTTTGATGAAACCTAACTTCATTTGTTCAATACAAGCTGCATTATCCTCATAAATGCATGTAGGTTCATCTGTGGTAGACTTCAAACCACAACTTCCTTGAATATGTCGAATCACGGATCTTAGCCATATACATTCACGAACGGCTTCATGTAGAGCAATAATCTCTGCATGATTCGAGGAAGTAGCAACAAGGGTCTGTTTTGTAGACCTCCAAGATATCCCAGTGCTTCCCATGGTAAAGACATAACCAGTTTGGGAGCGACCTTTGTGAGGGTCAGAGAGGTACCCTGCATCAGCAAATCCCATCAAAACATCATTGTCGTTTTGATGGAGGGAGATAGGAGGACGCCGGCCACCATGAGCGGCGGCGGCGCTGGCGGCGGCAACATGGCCGACGACCATTCCATGGACGGGGGCGTTTTGCCTTTTGGGGTCCGATCCCAACTTTCCGTCATTCCTTTTCTCTCTGTAGGGATAGAATAGGCCCATATCAATCGTACCTCTTAGGTATCGAAAGATGGTCTTTACACCAATCCAATGGCGGTGTGTTGCCGCAGAGCTATGTCGAGCTAACAAGTTCACTGCGAATGAGATATCCGGTCTTGTGCATTGAGCTAAGTACAATAATGCGCCTATTGCACTCAAATAGGGCACTTCGGCCTCTAATGGTTCTTCGTCCTCATCCCTTGGACGAAACGGATCTTTTCCGGGCTCAAGACTACGGCCGATCATGGGAGTACTCGCAGGCTTTGCTTTATCTTCATTAAAGCGCCTTAGGACCTTCTGAGTATATGCAGACTGATGGATCAAAATCCCATCACTACGGTGCTCGAGTTCTAAACCGAGACAAAACCGTGTTTTCCCAAGATCTTTCATCTCAAATTCGGATTTCAAGTATTTAGCAGTTTCCTTCAACTCATCTAGAGTTCCAATTAGGTTCATGTCATCGACATAAACTGCTACGATTGCAAATCCGGAACTTGTTCTCTTAATGAACGCATGGGCATATTTCATTGTTAATATATCCCTTCCCAATCAAGTAGTCACTTAGACGGTTATACCACATCCGTCTGGATTGTTTTAATCCATATAGTGAGCGTTTTAATCTTATTGAAAACGCGCTCCGTGGTTTAGAGCCACTTGATTTGGGTAATTGAAGTCCATCTGGAACCTTCATATATATCTCTGAATCTAGATCCCCATAGAGATATGCTGTAACCACATCCATAAGCTGCATGTCAAGTTTTTCGGAAACTACCAAACTGACAAGGTAGCGGAACGTTATAACGTCCATTACGGGAGAATATGTCTCCTCGTAGTCGATTCCAGGGCGTTGTGAGAAACCTTGCGCCACAAGGCGGGCTTTATATCTTACCACCTCATTTTTCTCATTACGCTTTCTAACAAAGACCCATTAATGGCCAACAGGCTTTACACTTGGGGGTGTCTGCGTTACAGGCCCAAATACCTGTCTCTTTGTTAGTGAATCCAATTCAACCTGGATCGCATCTTTCCATTTAGGCCAATCTGCTCTTCGTTGACATTCTTCAACAGAGCGAGGTTCGATATCATCATATTCTATAATTCCTTTTGCAATATGATATGCAAATGCATCATCAATCGCCATAGAATTTCTATCCATCATCTCATGTACACTAGTGTAATTTATGGAGATCTCTCTCTTCTCTGGAGTTGGTTCTGACATTGGAGCGTCCCCCAATGATGTCTCTTGGACATAACCATAATCCGGAATATTCTCATGAGATGGATTATTCACATCGATGATTAATGGATTATTTTGTGCCAAACTCGCTTTCTTTCTTGGGCGAGAATCCATCGAACCTATGGGCCTCCCACGCTTCCTGGCAGGAGCCATGGGCCTAGCCAAAACGTCACCATCACTGTGAGAGGGGACGTTGGCGCCATGCTCATATCCTCTTGAGTTGGCGTCATGTCCTCTAGTTTTAGGGACATCAATCCTTGCAGGCACGTTTGCAGCAGGTATGTGTGATCTCGTCACTTTAGCGATATCAGAAAACGCATCAGGCATCAATTCTGCTACGTTCTGAAGATCGAGAATTCTCCGCACTTCAATTTCGGACTGTGCGGTTCGGGGATCAAGATGAGACAGAGTGGGGACAGACCACGACAATTCCTGTCGTTCCTGTTGAACATTGATGTTCTTATCTCCCCCTAACGACGGGAAGACTGTCTCATCGAAGTGACAATCCGCAAATCTAGCGGTAAAGAGATCGCCTGTCAAGGGTTCTATGTAGCGGATAATCGTTGGAGAATCATATCCAACATAAATGCCTAATCGTCGTTGAGGACCCATTTTGGTGCGCTGTGGAGGCGCAATAGGCACATAAACTGCACACCCAAATATGCGTAAGTGTGAGACATCAGGCTCATACCCAGTGACCATCTGGGACGCAGAGAAGGGTTGAGTGGCAGTGGGTCTCAGACGAATAAGCACAGCTGCATGCAATATTGCATAGCCCCAAGCAGAAATAGGGAGATTGGTGCGCATTACCAATGCCCTAGCGACCATTTGTAGTCATTTAATGGCGGCTTCTGCGAGACCATTTTGGGTGTGAACATGAGGAACAGGATGTTCAACATCAATCCCAATGGACATGCAATAATCATCAAAAGTCTTTGATGTAAACTCTCTAGCATTGTCTAATCTTATAGACTTAATAGGATGATCAGGGTGGTGAGCCCTTAACTTAATTATTTGTGCTAGGAGTTTAGCAAATGCAGCGTTCCTTGTGGACAATAGCATGACATGTGACCAGCGTGTCGATGCATCAACCAATACCATAAAATATCAAAATGGTCCGCATGATGGTTGAATAGGTCCACAAATATCACCTTGGATTCTTTGCAAGAATGGTATATTTTCTTTGGTGTCCTTTGCATAGGATGGTCTTGATCCTAACTTTGCTAAAGAGCAGGCTTTGCAGAACGAATGATGGGCTTTAGAAACAACCAATGAGGATTTTGGTTGAGCCATGAAGTCACAATGGACTGTAGAAGTAGAAATTCGAGTTAGAGGAGCAGAGGGGGCGTCAAAGCCACCCTTGGGCCGCAGGGGGATGGCGGCGCCGGCTAGTGGTTGCCGGACTTGAAGGGGGAAGGCGCCATGAGGCGCAGGTGCTCCTCCTTGATCCAAATTTCGGGTTTTACTTCCTTTCGTTCTGAAAAAGGGATGTCCGTGTGAAGTCTTTAATATACGGATCATCATGTCACGACCTGGGTGTCCCAAACGGTCGTGCCAAAGCCTATATGTGTCGGAATCCCATAAATCATCTCTCATGACATGGTTGGATTCAATGACTCGAATAGTGGTTGCATACAACCCACTAGAGCGACACATAAGTTTCTCTAAGACTCGTTTATGTCCGTAGTCATTAGAGGTGATGCAAAGGAACTCTTGTCCATTCTCACAATGTGTTTCCACATGAAAACCATTGGCTCTTATATCTTTGAAGTAATAAAGTTCGAAAAAATATGATAGCCAATGATTACATCAAAGTTTCTTGACCAAAATCTAATCCAACATAAAAATCAAACCGCAGACAAATCGTAGTTACTCAATCCGTTCGGTAATTTCAATTTGGTTGTGACCAGGTAAGGTAAGGCGAGATTTTGGTGGAGCGTTGCTCACTTTTAAAACCGTTCTCTCAGATCAAACCTTGCCTAGACATCACAAGTACTCTTGAGTACGCCTAGAGGGAAAGAGTTAATACAATAAGTCATTTTATTGATTTAAGGCATAATTGCCATTACATGATTCTTGGAAATAATAAAGACTATAAAAATCTGCGGCATTTTGTCTTCATCGCCAGATTTAAAGTCTTTGTGAACTCGATGTCTTGATCACCCTGATGCGACTACCTTCGTAGGTACATTGCAAATTCAGGTCCATTGATCAGACGTTCCATATCAGAAATAGACACCATAAAGAGGATTCTCCCTTGATTGAGGCGCATTGGCGCAATATGCATAGTCCCTAGGACTGGTGGCGTTGGAAAGTGGTGCCCATGGCCAACGTTGGCTCCATGGTTTCCAACCCTATGTCCCTCAAAATCACGCCTCCTACGGTCGTGGGATTGTCGCCTTGAGCGATTACCTTCTTGAGCATTTCGATCGTATGGATCATGACGTCGATGGCGACTTTCTCTAGCCATAGGACGATGCTCTTGATAGCTATCTTGAAGCCTATCAAATCTTCTTTGCACAAGTTCATTTGCCACGTCTTTCAGTAGTGGCCATAGCTTCAATAAGCTGTTGAAAACTTGTGATCCGTCTTGCATTTACATGAGTCCAGAGTAAGTCAGAGGACCTCATAGCATAGACGGGGAAGGTATTGAGGGTTTTCTCAATTAACTGGTCTTCTGTGATTGTTTTTCCACAAAGACGCATCATTGCTCTGATGCTGAGAGCTTCCGAATAAAATTGCATGACAGTGTCAAATTCAGAGAAGCGAAGATCTTTCCATTCTGCTTCTGTATTTGGAAGTATGGAGTCACGAACATTGCCATATCGTTCGCGAAGCGCATGCCAAAGCTTTATGGCGCTATCCTCATTTATGAACTCAAACTGTAGGTCACTATCCATGTGACGTTTCATGAAGGCAAGTGCCTTGGAATTATCTTTCTCAGTTTGAGGGTCTGGAGCTGTTTCTATAGGACAAAGCTCTTGGATTGTATGCAATAAATCACGGGCAATAAGGTGGATCTCGACATCAGTGACCCAAATTAAGTACCTTTTGCCTGCATAATCCAATGGAACAAAATCGAGTTTGTTCATGTTTGACATCCTGAAAGATGAAACAGGGACAAGTTAGTTTCGGAGTCAATGCTTCCACGAAAACTAATAAGATTTCCGAGCTATGCTACCAAGAAATCGATTTCCAAGAATGATTGGATTAGACCGAAACAATGATGTTTGTATGGTCGTAAATCGATGCTTACGGACGCTTTTAGTCCGAAGTCTTACGAACACTCTTAGTTCGTTAATTGCGTGAATCCCCACGATTCCGCTTTTCAATGATCGAACCCACGTTATAAGAAAGGTGGGATGTAGAAGAAGGGAGGTTTTCAAGTCCCCGAGAAAAGAAGAAGAAATATAAATTCCGAATTATAGGAACTTCAAAACTTACTCTTTTGAATACTTACATGTATTTGGATCACGCGCGTGTCGATGCAGGCATGATGGAGCGAAGCAATCCGAGTAGAGGCGTGCAGCGAATGTTTATAAGGTCAAGCTTGTTGAAATTCGGAGCAAATTCTCTTCTGAACAGTTTTCACTTTGATTGTTGTACTGGTCTCAAAATAACTCCGATAAGGCTGAAATTCGGAGGTCAGATGGAAGAGACAGAGATGAACAACTTTGATGAAGAAAAGATTTTGATTCGAGGTTCCGAACTAGATGTTTTGGAGCCTGCAAACAGACGGACGTGCACAGGAAAGGGGAAAGGTGCAGTCGGTGTGCGTTGGTGCTGCAGGGGCAGTAGGGATGCGTGCGCAGGGGCGCGTAGGTGCTGAAGGGACAGCAGATGTGCGGCAGAGCTGCAGGAGCAGCAGTGCAGCGACGCGGGCCTGCAGACGCACGGGCGCGTAGGCGGGCAGCACGGAGGGCAGGGGCGCGCAAGGAGCAGGCTACAGCGAAGGCTTGGCTAGCTCGGGCTAGGGGCTGCTGGGGCAGTAGGCACGCAGGTAGGCAGAATAGTTGGTTTCGGTTTTTGTGGCTAGAGTCGTGCTGATAACGTGATTAAGTATATTGATATTGAGAGAGAATTGTAGAGAGAAGTGTGTATTATTATTGAGAATAGGAGCCCTATATATAGGGATTACAAAGTACTAGTTCTAATGTTACAAGGAATACCAATCCGTGTAGGATTGGGAAATCTAGAACCTTCTCCCCTATTGCTACTCCTAGTTTGATAAGGCACACTAAATCGATATTCCTTCAACACTACTGACTTCTTTTTGTTGGTTATTTACTACAGTGGAAATATCAACTGACTTGTAAGAGTAAACAAACAGTAGTAACAAGGAAGAAAGTTATCCAAAGCACCGGTTTGCAGTGAGCAGTGCACTGGTGGTCCAAAAAAGGTGCTCCAAAAAAGTCGGAGCTATTTCGAAACCTAAACCTAGGTTTCGTGAGCAGTGCGACGGCGTCCCTTGGCTCCGATCTGCAGCAGGGCGCTCCAGCGTCGTTTTCCAGACCAAGGAGGACAAGACTTCGATCTCGGGTTGCGTTGTGGTTGAGCCCGGTTTTGGTTCTTTCGGGCTGCGTTGTGGTCGACGGCCGTGGTCGGCATCAGGCTTCTGGGGGAGGCTCTTCCTGCATCATCGGTTTCCAGTCGGAGTGAATCGACGTCGGGACTAGAAGAGGAGATCGGTCGTGGTTTTGGGACTAAAGGAGGAGCGAGATCGGAGCTTTCCTGCTAGAGCTCGGCGTTCGGATCGGCGGCTAGCACAGGCTTTGGTGGGCGGCGAGATGGCTGCCACGGTCTCCTGCCTGGGGAGGCCGCCGGACTGATTTGGCGGTGGCGGGCGGCTTCTCGGAAGGGCCAGATTCGGCATCTGGGTGTGAGGCACGTAGGGTGTGGGTAGTGGGCCTTGGGCCTCTGCCTTTCTGGGCTGCAGGGATGTAGTCTAGAGACTTGGGTCTATAGCCCAATTCCCCCTATTTTCTCACACTTGGGTCGGGTTTGGGCTTTTTGGGATGGACTGTCCTGCTCTTTGTCCTGCATCTGCTCCTAGAATGTTGTTGTGGGTGTGTTGAATGTCGCGACGTACACCAAAAGGGTCTTAGGCGTCAAGATGTTCAGGACATTGGTTTCATTTTTGGGCAGTGTAGGATTAGGGAATTTTTTTCAATTCTGCATTTTCTTTTTCAGCAGTTCCTTTAGGATTTTAGTTTTCAAATATGGATTTCTTTTGGATTTAGTACTCTTCGTGAGCTTGCATTGTAATATGAGGGGTGCTTGTACCCTTCATGCTTGACCGAGTGAGGTCGTCATGATTTCGATCAATGGATTAGTCTTCCGTTGCCCTAAAAAAAACAAAAAAAAAAAACTGACTTGTAAGAGTATCTGATCATGATTCTTCTCTCTGGTACGGTAAACAGGACTGCAGCATTACAGAAAAAGGATCTTTATATTATGAGTTTCAATGCAACACAAGATCAGTGAAGCCAACTATTCATCATTTTCAGGTGTGCTGATGAGACAAACATGTATAGTTACTTACTGCCTAAAGTTTCCGCATATGTTGTGAATCCTGTCTCATGCACATACCATCCAAATTATTAATTATGTTTTCATTGATATCTTATAAGTAGCCTAGTTGGCTCAAATGATTTAACCCTCATTCTTGCCTTAATAACAAAAGTTTATGGAAGTCTATAGCAGTTGTTTTACATACTCCGGGTCTTTAGGTAACCTTCACTAACTAGCCATCCCCTCTAAAATGCAGAGAATGCATTTTCAAAAGTTACAAGAGGAATACCAAAATGCTTGAGTTGTAACCAAATAATTTAGAATTATATAGTTTCATTGTTAAGATTCTTTGTCTACCCACAACAAGAAATTGACTTGAGCTAGGCTGGCTTTCTGGCAATGTAACCACTTGATGCGGTTCTTTTGATAAGTATTTCTCTTATTTGCTTGTTGTTGCAGTTGCTTGAGCAGGAAATTGATTTCTTTAGTGCGATATCTGGCATATCATTCAGTCCAGACACAGAGTCGGTTTTCGTTGGAGTACGGGATCTTACGTATGGTTGTCTTCTCGAGTATGGAACACAAAAGTGTGTTGCTTAAGAGATCCTGATATTTAACTGATCGTTTCTTACTTTCTTATCATATTTTTTGATCTTTTCGTTTTGTTAGCTCAATGTCATATTTGTTGGATGTAATTGTGGGACTTCTTTATCCTGTGATATCCTTGCAGTCAGTGAAGTGAAAGCTATACGTACTGTGTAAATAACTGCTGTTTAACTCGTTTGATTTAAATAAGTGCTATATTGTCTATCTGTTACTGTTACTGTTACTGTTCCTGTTCCTTGTGAGGGTCCTTGTTGGTTAATCTTGGGTGACTAATAGGTGCTAGCTAGAGCATCTTGTCGAAGGTAAAATTTGGGAAACTTTTCTTGCTACATCAAGAGATGAACAGAGAGTTTCATCGAATCAGTTGTTTTCAGCTTCTATGTGGAAAAGGAAATTTGAAGACATGCTCTTCCTTTCGAACAAGACTAGCTGTTCATGGACTCTAATCACGTCCAGTGTTGGCTGTTCCAGTTTCTTATCACCAAAAAGGTACAGCCCTGAAATGGTGCTGGCAATTTGGTTAGGCAGCTTTTTGAATTGTGAAGTGGAGTGTTTGAGTCTGTAATAATCAGATATTATGTGCCTTTTTTGGCTACTATATTGGGTACCTGCTTACTAGCTAGTTATCAAATTCTGCTTGAGATTTTTGCAATTGGTGTTTCCATGTTTTTTTTTTCTCTAGAACGTCAGAAGATCACCAAGGTTATTCCATCGATCGTTTCATATATAGTTCAAGAGCAATGTTTTGGTACATCCTTTCAATGTTCTGAGCTCTAAATTACATAGTTTCATACAAAGTAAGATCGTAGCAAAGATGGTAAATAAGATGTTGGTTCTGGCATTTCAAGATGAAGCTTGTTCTGAGTGGCCCTGAAGTTCACGCGTCAGCTCCTTAAAACCTAATGAAGTAGCAGCTCTACATGGTAGCACCCGAAGCAGCTCCAACGATTTACTTGAACTCCTACAGGTGGAATCTAGCTCTAAGGTTGAAGAACCGGCTGGCCTATCATACCAGTATAACTGGCCGCGGAGAACTGGCTGGTCACCCCCTCACCACCAGAGACAAGTTAGCCATGCATTTACAAGAATTAAACTTGATATCTCATAAGTCGAAGGCCAGATTGTTTTGAATTGGCCGGAGTCAACCTAAAACCGCATATATCCGGTTGCGGGATAGCTTGCGGCCCAAGTCTTAAAGAAAAGAAAGCATCCAAAATTGAGAATTGAGAAGAATGAAAACTATCTACATCTTGATTATAATAGTGGACTCACTGGACTGTTTGCACAAGTCTCACATAAGAAATGATTTCCCTTTATTCCATTTGGTGTACAAATTAGTAAAAGTTGAAAGTAGATCCCTTGAATTAATCGGATAGGACTCGCAACCAAATTGGTTGATTTGTAGGACAACATGTCCCTCTCATAATCATGATAGAGACACATCAAATCACTTGCTTTCAATGCCAAACAACAAAATATTCATTGTTTATGTTTATTTTCACCGTCTTTGGTGAATGAAAAATGTTAGTGTCAATCGTTCATGCATTTATAATCATCATAAATAGACTTTTCTAAACCGTAAAATTTCTCACCATGTATCAAGTCTCAACCCAAATCAATATCTCAAGGAGGAAAATTCTAGCACACATACTAACAACCTCGTATGTATATATGGAAGTGCTAAACAATGCCTTATGTTTTGCCTTTTCTCTCCCAAGTGTAGAAACAAATTGTTGGACTACTTGTTCTTTAACGTAATTCAAAGCAAGCAAGTGAGAGCCTCTTCATCTCTCTTCCGTAAAGAAAAAAAAACACTTGAATCCGTTACCATAAATCAAGATAAAGTATGAAAGACGTTACTTTCTACCTTATTTATTCACACAGCCTACGCACAACTTTTTCCGTCAACCGAAGTAGAAAATATTAGCGTTCTCATCGACAAAAATGGGCAAGGCAAGACACTAGGTAAATCTAGGGTGGATGTGTGTCCCAAAATAGAAAATCACCGAGGGAATAACCAACTCTAAAATTGTTACCGACCCTCGTACAAATTCAAATACACAAATTAACAGTAATAAAATACGACATGATACGTATCCAATACATATACATTGTGTATTTATACACACAAACAAAAATAAAGTCACGTCCTTTTCGCAAGGTTCCCTTCCACCTTTCTCACTCGCACGACAATCAGAAAAAACCAGTGGATAGAAGATGGAGAGATAAAAACAAATCCCCCAATTTCCCATCTCTCTCTCTCTCTCTGGATCTCAATTTCTCAATTAGATTTTTCTCTTCGGATTTTCCCCAATTTCGGATTTTCAGATCCGGACTGCTGCTTGTTCAATTCCCATCAGAAAAAAAAAAAAAAAAAAAGGTGAATTCTTTCGTTCTATCTGGGGTTCCTCTTTTCAATTTTTGCTTCCGAATTCGAACTTGAATTTTGGGGATTGGATTGTGGATGTGTTATCTGTTGTTTGAATTTGATTTTGGATTTTGGGATTTGCTGGTTCAATTGTGTTTCCCGATTTTGGTTTTTGATTTGTTTGGTAATTTTGATCGGCGGCGAGGGATGCTTGTTAAACGTCGTCGTTTTCCCTGAAGTTGAAGAAGTCGTTCGTATTTGTTTTGATTATTTTGGAGTGTTTAATTTTTTTTTTGTCGTGTTGTTTTGATTTTTGAGTGCAATTGTAAAATTGAGGAATTTTTTTTTTCCTGACTTTTGGATTAGGGTTTTGGTTTTCGGATTGATTTTGTTCTCTAATGGTTAAAGTTTGTGTGTTAGAACCATGTGAAGCAGTGAATTGTGTTTGCATGTTTTATGTGCTGGTGGGAAATTGCAGAGGATTGCTTAGGTCAGAAGGTTTATATATGTGGTGAGGGAAGAAATGAAAATGAATAAAAATGGGGGCTTTGTCGAGTTGCCTCCATCAAAGTTTCAATCTTTGAAATTAAGAAGTAATACAGCATTGCTGGTTAAGTATTTATTTTAGCTACTTTTGATGGTGTCATCCTGTTTGTTTCATTCCCCAAGTATATCATGGATGAGATACGTGTTTGAGTGCTCGATTTTTCTTTTTTTATAGAGAAGTTTTTATCACTGTTGAACGTGGAAGAGCTTGTATCTTTGTAGCTTGCGTAGTCCAGAAACTTCATTATAGATAAAGTATTCCATTGTTGACTTGTGTGTTGCAGTCAATTGCACATTTAGAAAATTACCATTACATATGAATAAACTACTCCATTAGACATGTTTTGATTATTCAGTGGCGAAACTTATGGATTGCTATTAGCAACATCACAACATGAGTAATGTAGTCATTAAGTTTAGCTATTAGCCAGTAAACCTTTTCACACCTTTCTGTTTATAATGTAGGTTGATTTATACTATTTCTTTCTTTGCTGATTGTCAAGTAACTGGCTTGAATATTTTTTGGTGCTAGTTGTGGGTTGTTGGGAAGAATATGTCCCACTACGCTGGTTACGTGGAAGATGAATATGAAATGGAAGATGTAGATGATGATATGGATGACGAATTTCGTGGAAGAGACCTGGCTGGCTCCGAGTCTGATGTTGATGAATTTGAATATGCGGTTAGTGATATATATTTATGTTCTACGTGATATATACAGATAATGACACTTTAAAAAAGTTTGCTATATATATCTTACTATTTTTGCAATACCCTTTTATATGGTCAAATTCGAATTTTGTATGAGCAGTGAATGTTTCTTGTTTCTTTGTGGTTACTTATCTATTTGGAAATATTTTTGTTGATCTTCTGCAGAATAGTAAAGTAGCTGATACAACTGCTGCTCAAGCAAGAAGAGGAAAAGACATCCAAGGTATTCCTTGGGATAGACTTAGCATTACTAGAGAGAAATACCGGCAAACTAGGTTAGAACAGTACAAGAATTATGAAAACATCCCTAATTCCGGAGAAGGGTCAGGGAAGGTAAAAACCATTTACCATTTTTCTATTGATTTATTTATTTTCAAAGTTCTTTGGTTATGTGGAAGTATCAACTTTGGCTTGTACGAGTAATTTGATCATGATTTTCTTCTCTTGGGTAACAGGATTGCAACATTACAAAGAAGGGATCTGTATATTATGAGTTTAGACGTAATGCAAGATCAGTGAAATCAACTATTCTTCATTTTCAGGTGTGCTGAGTTCAAGCATGTATTATTACTTGGGCTATGCTTGCTTTCTGGTAATGTAGCCTATTGATGTGGTTTGTTTGACTGAATGTTCTTTCACTCGCTTGTTGATACAGTTGCGGAACTTGGTCTGGGCTACATCAAAGCATGATGTCTACCTTATGTCACATTTTTCTGTCATTCATTGGTCTTCATTGAATTGCAACAAGTCTGAGGTTCTAAATGTTTCAGGACATGTGGCACCATCAGAGGTGAGTGTTTTTTATGCAACTTTTTATTTTTAAATTTTTTTTATTACTTGACAATGTTTCACTGGTAATTGATCCATTTATACTCACCATGTAGAAACATCCTGGGAGTCTCTTGGAGGGATTTACGCAGACTCAAGTTAGTACTCTTGCAGTAAAAGATAAGTTGCTAGTTGCTGGAGGATTCCAGGGAGAACTTATTTGTAAGGTGAGTTACTAATAAATTTATTTATTACATTAGATAAGTTACTAAATCACTTCTCAAAATGTATTTATTACATTAGAAAACAGTATTGACTGATAATGGATGAGTGCTTATTTACTAATAATTTTATTTATTACAGTAGATAAGTTGCTAAGTCACTTCTCAAAATGTGTTTATTACATTAGAAAAAACAGTATCACTGAGAATGGATGAGTGGTTATTTGTAAGGTGAGTTACTAAAAATTTTATTTATTGCATGGGATAAGTAATTAAATTACTTCTTGAAAAATGTATATTACTTTAGAAAAGCAATATAACTAAGAATGGATGAGCGCTTATTCAGCAGTTGCATACCTCCAGTATACTCTTTTGGTCACTCCACTGTGCCAGATGATTCCTTTTAGTTTAATGTTTTCCTTTTGAAGAACTAATGAACTATTTAACCTTTAACTGGAATGCAGCATCTTGATCGGCCTGGAGTTAGCTTTTGTTCAAGGACAACTTACGATGATAATGCCATTACAAATGCTGTTGAGATTTATGATGGTCCCAGGTGCTTGCTCTTTTCCTAGGGATTAGATTTTCTTAGTTCCAAACATGAGCTTAAACTGATCTAGTATCTACGAATTTCAGTGGTGCAGTTCACTTTACAGCATCAAATAATGATTGTGGAGTCCGAGACTTTGACATGGAGAAATTTCAGCTTTCTAAGCATTTCCGTTTTCCTTGGCCAGTGAATGTGAGCTTCCTGCATTCTGCATTCTTTTAGTGTTTGCTTAACATTGTTGGATGTTATGTTATTATTTATTGTTGCTTGCGCTTCATGGGCGGTTTTCTGTAATATTTTTTTTTCCCGCAAGTGTATTAGTTACTTTATTACGTGTGGTGACCTAGTCATTAAGTGCTTGCTACTTCCAACTTTAGTAAACTTGTTCACTAATTGCTTCCTTCACTGAGTTTACTAAGCTACCTTGCGCTTTTATGCTTTCTTCTGTAGCATACTTCTTTGAGTCCCAATGGCAAACTTCTTGTGATTGTTGGTGACAATCCAGATGGGATGTTGGTGGACTCTCAGACTGGAAAGGTAATTTACTTTTCACTTGAAAACTACGTATTAATGTTTATCCGTTTGGAGCCTGGACTTGAATGTGTACTGATCTGGATGAGATTCTTGCAGACAGTGACGGCTTTATCTGGGCACTTGGATTTCTCATTTGCATCAGCGTGGCATCCTGATGGTATCACCTTTGCTACTGGGAACCAGGACAAAACTTGTCGGGTTTGGGATGTTCGAAACCTATCTAAGTCGGTTGCTGTTTTAAAGGGAAACCTTGGAGCTATTCGGTCAATCCGTTATACTTCTGATGGTCGGTATATGATGATGGCAGAGCCAGCAGACTTTGTGCATGTCTATGATGTGAAAAGTGGGTATGAGAAGGAGCAGGAAATCGACTTCTTTGGTGAGATATCTGGCATATCATTCAGTCCAGACACAGAATCACTTTTCATTGGAGTGTGGGATCGTACGTATGGTAGTCTTCTCGAGTATGGACGACACCGGGATTACTCTTACCTAGATTCTCTTATTTAAGTTGAATGTGCAACCTGCGAATAAGTGTTTTGGTGTTGCTGATTCATCAGTGCAACTGTGAAAGCCTAGTAGCATAATTGACGCTGTTGAAGAAGAGGGTGTAGGTGTACATTAGTATCATTGTAATTGTAGTGTTGTTTGATGTTCCTATCCATAAAGTGTGTGAAAGGGAGGAATGTACAGAAGGCTAAGGCCAGAATGTTCCAAACAAATAGGAAAGACCAGGGTGTCTTTAGGGTGCAAGGGTTGCCTGTTTACCTTTAGAAATTTTATCCTAATATAAGACTTGTTATGTGAGACCTGAGAACCTATCAATCATCCAGTTGGTTTCTTGGATCATAAATGATGTGTTTCATGTTCCATGTAACTTTGAAATCGAAAGCTCCTCTTTTGCCTAACCTTTAACTCGTCGCACTACTATACCTCTTCGTTTGAATCCATGAAGCGCTCAATAATAAGCATTCAATCTCGGATGTCTACAATCTTGATTTCCCGTTACCTTTGGCTTTGTTTGTATGTACTATGTAGTAAAGAGGAACAGAAAGAAGTGTGTTTGCCATGAAATTTCAGGTATGACCGTATGAGCTCCTTTTCACATGGTCAAAGTTTTAGTCATCTTACTATGGACAAGGAATTGTTTTAGTGTTTATAGGCGTTGGCTAAATTTACTTGGTTGATACTCAGAGATTCAGCCAACAATCTCTGATCCAGAAGCTACCAATGAGAGAACGCCAACTCACCCTCCAAAATCTTTCTTCACTGGTTCACATCCTCACAATCCTTTGCTCCACCTCTACTCCAATCACAAATAGTCATCTTCGCTTGTTTGCACCATTATACAAATCTCATCTCTTCCCAATCCAACTCCTACTTTTATCATCATCATAATTTTCATAGCCCCATACTTGCACCAACCATACCTCAACAATGGCAGCTTCTTCCTCCTCCACCTTGTTCCTCTCACCCTCCATCACAAGGCCACAACTCTCACCAACCCAAATCTCCTTCCAAGGCCTCAGACCCCTCACCAGGTCTGCAGCCCCAAGCACCAAGTTGAGCTTCACTGCACCAACCACCAAGAGATCAAGTGGTGTTGTGAGAGCTGAGCTGAGCACACCTTTGGTCATAAGCCTCAGCACAGGTCTATCACTATTCTTGGGTAGGTTTGTGTTCTTCAACTTCCAGAGGGAGAATGTTGCCAAACAAGGCTTGCCTGAGCAGAATGGAGTGACTCATTTTGAGGCTGGTGACACCAGGGCTAAGGAGTATGTGAGCCTCCTCAAGTCAAATGACCCAGTTGGGTTCAACATTGTGGATGTTCTGGCTTGGGGTTCAATTGGTCACATAGTGGCCTACTACATCTTGGCAACCTCCAGCAATGGCTATGATCCCAAGTTCTTTGACTGATGTGATTTCATTTCGTTTTGATCCACCATGTTGGTGTTCTTTTCTCTTGCTTGTAATTTGTATAGCCTATTAATGAATCACTAGTTGGAGAGTTTCTGTGTTGTGTTGCTTATTTACTTTTTAAAATTTATTAGCTCATTGTGTGGAGTTTGTTTGAATGCTGTGTTCTTGGAATTTAAAGAGTTTATTCCATGTGTTCTTATCTGATTGGTGCTTCTGCAGTTCTGCCAATATATACAAACAACAAAAGAAATACAACACACTCAACAAAACTAAGATAGCTCATTAATTTGAATTTTCACTCTTTGGAGTCTATAGATCTGTCTTCCCTCACTGTGCTTCTAAGCTGTTATCAGAATGCCTAGAGTGTCTTCATATGTTATATAATATAATATATCATTTGATATCTTGTGCGAGTTTGACACTTTTGAGTTTGTAGTAGAGACTAGAGAGGCCAATCAAAGATAGCTTGTATAGCATTTTTGCGCTCTAGATGGTCATAGTTGAAACAACAACTCAACAAGTAAACCAGCCTACTTGAGAATAAAACTTCCAAATTTGTAAATTGAGAATGCTGAAGGACTGAAATTGCCATACTAATCCTCGAAATCATTTATAGTGCAGCTCATTTAAGCAAGAGTAGTCATTCTGATGCTACATTAGTTACCTTGTGCTCCTGTTTGAATTCTTTCTTCTTAAAATGTAATCTGGAACAGAAAACTGAAACAAGTCGAAGAGTAATTGCGCACGCTCGTACTCACTTTCTGATAATAGCCAGGCTGAAATGCCTGCGTTCATATAATCAAAGTTGCATCAAGCACTTTTCACTTCTGCAGGTTTTTGAGATGGAATCAGATAGACAAGGATAAGGATTCAAATCATGACATGTTAAAGCTCTCGATGGATCATTTATTTTCTCAGCACGGCTCCAAGGCAATGTGAGAACAAAATACTTCTGCGTTGGCAGCGTTGTGGTTTCAAGAAGTTAGAAACGCAGCCACCCTAAAGCATAATAATGCTCTCGATCATTATGTAACAACAAAATGGTATAATTTCCCATACTGCATAGCTATCAACTAAAATGTAGACTGTCTACTAAGGAATGGAGCTCTTTATGCTTGCACAAACTAAAACAGTTGATCAGAAAACTCCCATAGACCACAGAAATTGAGCTCGTTGGTAAGTTTTAACCACACGATCAGCAAACATTCAACCCCAGATTTAAGAAATGCCGGAGATACCCCTCTCACATATTGCATTGGGGCATTCTTAAAGATTAAACCAATTAAAAAAGAAACCAATTGTTAAAATAATACACACTAACACACCTCTTCTTTGTTGAACTCTTCCACGGCAAAACCGGAATAAGCTACAATCTCAGACATAGAGATTGATCGAGGGATATACAGTCAAATTGTAAAATTAAATACTTCACCTTCTGTTTTTGTAAAAGAAAAAAAATTCTTAAGACTCCATAGACTATAACACAAGATTTTTTTGTCAAGATTGCATGTTATTATTTTCTCATTAAAATTATATCACCCTCAATTACTTCAACGATTACAAAGAAATTTTTTTTTTGGTAACAAATTTTGAAGTCAGAAAATAATAAAATTCATAAAGAAAAATTGGGATATCTACTAGCTAGGGTTTCTCAAAGCTGAGCCTATTGGGCTCATTGGGCTTTGTTGGGATTTTAGGATTTTCAGAATTTTATTTTATTATTTTAGTTTTGGGTCTCCATCCTTTTTACAAAAGGATGATGGGCCTATTTTTTTTATTTTTTCTAGTGGGGAGGATCGACAAGAAACAAGTGGCTTCGATGGTAATTTATTGATTTCAGAGTTTACTTAGTTTCTTGTCTAGTGCTTAATCAAAAAAAGTGGGTGTGCTAGAGGTATGTTAAGTAGTATACTCGTGTGAGGGGTGTGCTAGGATTGTGTGCTCTATGTAATGGCTTCTACATACAACCCTCTGGGCAAGTCGTTATTGTACTGCTTGCTAAAATAGTATAATGGGATTAACCTATATATTCAACTCAAAAGGAAAATTTTCATTCCATATATCAGTGTTCCACAAGTCTACACATATTCTAAAAGTCATGTCCTATGGATACTAAGTTCACGGCACATGTGAATTTCAAATGACACGTGAAATTCAAAAGATGACACACACATCCAAACATGTAAAGTCTCGTCAATTCATATATTTATTCAAATTCTTCCATGCCATGAACTAGTCGTAGGTATAACATGATTTAAAAAATGGTAAACAAACTGACAAAACTTGAAAATATTGACACTTTTTCTAATTTTTTCTTGTTTTTGATTGAGCCTGGTTTAGGCCTAGTCTTAAGAGCCTGGTTTAGGCCTAGTCTTAAGCTCTTTAAATCCTTTATTTAGTTTTATTTTACTTTGCCTATCACTATGTCTTTGTTACGTAGTTCATAGACTCGTTTGAATAAGTGAGCATGGATACCATCAAATGATTGGACCTAATCTATGTATCGATGTGGTTCTTATCACAAACTCTTTATCTACCCATAGATGGTAGAGGATATGTAATGACTCTTTCTGGCTTGAGAATTAATATATCAATATGATATTTTCAAAAAAAAAAAGTAAATCAGACGGCTAAATTTAAATTGTTTTAGTTTTAGTTTTTAAATTTAATACATATGGTTGTTTGAACCTGTTAAGTTGCGCTTTTACCTTTTCTGCTGGGATTTAGTGGGCTTCTTCATGATGTAGTCTTAGTTTTTTCCTTGTTTTAGCCTATCAAATGGACTTTGGTCATTGATCTACTTAATTCTTAGTTCTTCTAGTTGTACACCAATTGAGGTCTCTAAGAGTAAAATTATGAGGATTAGATTAGTCTGGATTTTAGTAATTTGGTAGGCTCGTTTTTTCTTGGATAAGCAAGCTAAACCTGTTTTATAGTAAGTGTATTTGTTAGTGTGTTCGGTAGCATTTGAATCAAGAAAAAAATTACAGATCATAGATAACTAGCATGGGCCTACACACATTGTGTGTAGGGAGGATTTTTTTCTTCTTCTTCAAGTGTGTAGGGAGTTTTCTCATAGAAAGTTTTCCACTACTTTTATTTTAATTTTGTTTTTATTTTGTAAATTGACTTTATTATCCTTTTTGATTATTTCTCATTCAAAGTTTTTAATATATAAAGGGTAAATTAGTAAAAAATTTCAGTTATGAAGAGCAAACTGTATTCTCTTAATAATAGTATAGATTTTATATTATTATTTTTTAAATAATAAAGGGAATTTTATCTTTATTACGAAGGATATTATGGGTAATTTATAATTTATATTTCGATAAAACCTGTGACTTGAGATCTAATGGATAGAAATAGGGGAAAATAAATCTACCCCAAGGTCCCAAACCTTTCTTTACCCTCTTTGTTTCTGACTAAACATGTCTGAGGTCCCAACAACACCAATTACAGGAAAGGAGGCTTCTTTGGCTATTGTTCCAGCTCCACAACACCAAGTGCTCACTCACAGCGCTAATGGGTCTTCTTCATCCCTCACCTCTACTTCCAAGGTGTACCCTCCAGCCTCGGCCAAGTTTGAGGATGTGGTTCAAAGCTCGGACCTTTTCTGGCAAAAGCTCAAGGAGTTTCACGATTCCCTAGGAACCAAAAAATTCATGTAAGTTCCTGGGTTTGCTCTTACAGCTTTGATTATGTCTTGTTTTGTCATTTTGTTTGTATGGGTTTGATTTGCTTTGATCGTTTGGTGTTAAGATGTTGGCCTAGTTGGGAAATTCTATGCCCACTTGATGTATTGTAACTGTTTTTTTTTTTGGCATCTTGCATACTTCAATTTCACAACTGTGTTTTCCCTTGATTTGAATTAATTGCACAGCTGGGTTGTGTGTGTTGGCAAAGTTAGGATCTTTATTTAGGGTTGATTATGTTGGTTTCAATAACAACATCAACTAAACTGCATTGCATACTTCAATTAACGGGTTTTCAATTGCAACTGTGTTTGCCCTTTTTTTGCAGTGAACGCCAATTTCAAACTGCATTGCACTGCAAGTTTGAGTGTCTTGGCAAAGTTAGGATCTTTATCTAGGGTTAATTGTGCTGGTTTCAGTAACACCATGAACTGCATTGCAGACTTCAATTAATGAGTTTTCAACTACGACTGTGTTTGCCCTTTCTTTCATTCGAAAAGTTGGCAGTGAATGCGTGAATTTTGAAAATCTTAAACTGCATTGCACAGCTGGTTTGAGTGCATGCGCAAAGTTAGGATCTTTATTATGGCTAGTGATGTTGGTTTTAATAACAACATCAACTAAACTGCACTGCATACTTCAGGTAATGGGTTTTCAACTACAACTGTCTTTGCCCTTTCTTTCATTTGAATTAATTGGCGGTGAAAACTGCATTGCATAGCTAGTTTGATTGTATTAGCTAAGTTAGGATCTTTATCTAGGGTCAATGATACTGGTTTCAAATAACAACAACAACAAAACTGCATTGTGTAATTCAATTAATGATTTTCAATCATAATGTTGCTCTTTCCTTCATTTGAATTGATTAGACAATATGCATGCATAGTTCTGAAATTTTTGAAGCTGCATTGTCCAGATAGTTTGATTGTTTTAGCTAATTTAGGATCTTTATCTAGGGTAAATGATGTTATGATGCTTTTTAACCATATTAATTGACAAATCTATACATTTATTACATCATGATTTCCACCATTTATCTGCATACCAAATTATATTGATTTTTTTTCTTCTCTCTGTTAGGAAGATTTTATTTCTTTTCCAAGATCTGAAATTTTCATTCACTAGAGATGATTCATTGAAGAGAGAGTGAATCTTCCTGTGCTTTTATTAATTTCTTATTTCCCTTGGATGGCTTCAATAAATTGTGATTTAACTTTCTCAGAAATCTACTAGTCAGCTTAAAGTTTCCAGCTATGCAGTATTACTAATGGGTGCACATGATTAACTTTTATTATCGTGCTATGATTTTTTTTTTTTTTTTTTTGCCATAAATCTTTCCTAACCTGCTGACTGTCGAAATTGTTTCCGTTATGTGTTTTTGGTTAAGCATTTCATATGAAATTAGGATAGCCTCATGGGAGTGCAGAAAAACAGAAAGTGCATGAGGATATACTTTGCTGGCATTCCTTTATATGCTAACGGCTTCTTTTTTGTAGGATTCCTACTGTTGGAGGAAAAGCTCTGGATATGCATCTCCTTTTTGTAGAAGTCACATCTCGTGGTGGCATTGAAAAGGTATTTATCTTTCTATCTGGTTGTTCATATATAAGGTTCTTGAAGCTAAAACTAAAATTCTATTGTCTGAAAAGTGGTTAATAGCCTTAGTAATTTATACTCACTGTGTTTTAAGAAATTCAAGCTATTATGAGTGGGGGATGTGGTCACAGTTGACTGAATGCCTGGCCGACTTATACCTATACTAAGTCTAGTTAAGACAAAAGCAGTTTAGGCTTCTGAAAGGGTCCAACTTTACCTATGTTCTATGTACTCATATATTCCTTTTTCAGTTCTGTCTAGGAGTCACTCCACAGATTTTTTGTCTTTTATTTCCTTTAAATTCTATTAAACTGATTGCAGGTGATTAGAGATCGCCAATGGAAAGAAGTGATTGTGGTCTTCAATTTCCCAACAACTATTACCAGTGCATCATTTGTCTTACGGAAGTACTACTTGTCTTTGCTCTATGACTTTGAGCAGGTCTATTATTTCCATAAAGAAGTTATTAGAATCCCAGTGCATGGTAAATGAAGACATGGTCCTTGTTGATTTAGTGGGTTCTTTTTTGTTGATTAAAATGATTATATGGTTTTATTATTTTATTTTTCAGATCCAGAAGGCAGGAACCTTGACAATGGGTCAGCACGGGAGCAAGGTACCATCCGGTTTCAAGGTCAGGGTAAGTGCAACCAACCTCCTTCTCAATGTGATAATTGTAATAGCGTGTCGATTTTGAACTTGTGCAATAGTTGTGGAAGTTTCTAGTGTCTACTTCAAATCTGAAGTTTCAAATTTCCTGCAATTTTTTGTAATCGGACTGAAAGCTGTATAATTATTGTTTCTGTAACTTCTTGAAGTTGGCATTGTTGAGTAAAGAAAGTGGACATTAGTTATCAAGTTTGTGTGACATCCCTTTTTAAATATATAGTGCTAGTTGCTATGAAGAAAGGTAAACAACACTGGAATTTTCATTAGGCAGTCTGTCTAGTAAAATAATGAATGGCTTGCTTTAAGGAATTCAACTTTAAGATTTCTAGTTCTTCATTATAACTCCCAAATTCCTTTAATCTTACTTGTAGCATCTAGTTTTTCTGAGCAACTAATCATGAATATTTACAATATGAATCTGTTTTTCTATCTTCGACACAGCCACCCCGATAGCAATGCAACCGGGCGGTTCCATTATGGGAACCATTGACAGAAAATGTGAGGAGGGATATGTTATTACTGTAAACTTGGGTTCTGAAGTGCTGACTGGTATCTTGTACCATCATCCTGTGGCTGGGTCTCAGAATTTTTCTGAGATTCCTACTCAACGGAACCGAAAGAGATCTAGGTTGGCAACACGTGATCCCTCTCGGCCCAAGTCCAACAGGAGTGGCTATAATTTCTTCTTCGCTGAGCACTATGCCAGCTTAAAGCCTTTGTATTATGGCCAAGAGAGAGCCATTAGCAAGCAAATTGGGTATCTATGGAACAACCTTACAGAGGATGAGAAACAGGTATAGTGAGTTGGTGACCCATCCGTTTCCTATTACTACTCTTTTCACTTTTAGCATTTTTAAGCTTTCTGATATCTGGGTTTTGGATGATTTTGTGACATGATTGAATTTTAAAGGAAGGTTTCTCATTCTGATTTCTAGAATTACATATCCTCAAGCTTTTGTTTTCCTATATGTGGGTTCGGTTTGATTTTGTGACATACCATGGTTTAGATATGAGGTTATCAAGAGAAGTTTCCTATTCTTTGGTCTTGATTTTCAACCCTTCTGAGTGCCTCACTGTGTCAATTTTACATTATGATAAAGTTGGGGTACATTTGCTCATAATAACTGTCAATCTGTCATACATATATGGTATACCATTTAACTTGAACTAAGTTTTTTATCAGCTCAAATCAAGGTTTGATTGTTTAGCTTGCTTGTTTCAAGGTTAATCATGTGTTCTATTCATATAATATATGATGATTCGTTTACCCATTTCTGGATATTTCTTATAAAAAATAACACTCCACCTCCATTGTTGGTATGCAGGTTTATCAGGAAAAGGGGTTGCAGGACAAGGAGCGATACAAGTCCGAGATGATGGAATATAGAGCACAACAATAGTAGGCTCTGGTTTAGGTAGACACATGTTTCCCTTTGTATGCTCTTGTTGTAGCATTAGCTGGGAACAATGGTTCAAGTTCATTTCTCTTTGCGAAGGCTGTACCCCCGGCCGGTGTGCCCCTTTTGCGAAACTGTGGAAGACTTGACATAACAGTTGAATTTGTGTAGCATTTGGGATTTCAAACAAATAACTTTATTGTAGTAAAATCCGTTGGTGTATTTAGTTGTAGCACAAAATCTATCTAGGTAATGAATCCAAGTTCGTTAAGTTCGTTTATATTAACCAAAGCCAAATTACATTTCCTGAACCAACCAGTATTGATTAGATGATAATGAGAATTTATGAGTGTATGAAGATTGACTAATAAACTCTTGACATGTATTATTTTTTTTTTGGTATTAAACAAACTAGCAAAAGAAACAAACCGAGCAAAGAACAGAAGAAAGCGGAGAATGCGCGAAACTCTGACGACATAATATGTATTATGAATATTGGGTTGAAGGATTGATTTTCTTCTCTCAATTTGTGTGGCCAAGGTGATAAAATTTTCAGGCTGAAATAAGTCTTGGAAATACAATTCAACCGTACATAAATGATATCTTTGCAAAATGTGGATTTTGTGGCATGGTGACACTCATAATGAAGTCATAGTCACTAAATTCGAATGGGTAACCCAGATCCCAGCAATCTCACTACTCGATCTTTGATCATCTTTTCATTTGTTGGACCCCTCCATGGATTCTGATTCTGTTGACTCAGGTGTTCGTGCTGAGTACACTGAACGTAGTGTTCGTGCTGTCATAGTCAAAGTAGCTTTTGCTTTCTAATTACATGATTTGGTGCAGTTGTGATACTCAACTGAATTAGCTTTATTGTTATTTGAATTAGCCATTTTATAAATCTCAGACCTTTTTTTTTTTTTTTTTTTTTAAAGGGTTTGGAACCCAGCCAAGCTGGGAGGCTCAGCCCCACGCCCGGTTCCGTTTATTAAAATAAAAAGAAAAACAAGGATAGGGAATGGGGGACTAGGCCAAAACCATTCCCAAAAAACCAAACAGAACAGTAACAGAACAAAGAATACAAGCTGAGAACTCATGAAAGAAAACCATAAGTCGACTAGTTTAAGCAAATCGATATGATGGGCGACCAGAGAAATCACCACCCAGAGCCGAATGCAGGAACTGAGGCACCACCTCCCACCAGACAAAATCTCCATGCAAGGCTCCATAATTAGCAAGCTTATCAGCCACTGAATTCCCCTCCCTATATATGTGTGAAAAATGAATATTCAACTGTCTAGACAAATGCAAACAGTTCCTCCATTGTGTGCGCAGACGCCAAGGAACCTTAAGAGGATCATTAACAAAACTGAGCAGTATCAAAGAATCCACCTCCACCCACAAATTCAACCACCCTTTCAAACAAGCCAGGCGAATCGCCTCAATTACAGCAATCAACTCTGCGTCAAGAGCACAAGGGACAATTACCTTTTTAGTAAAAGCACCTAAAAAGGATGCCTCACGACCCCTAAAAACACCTCCACACCCTGCCTGAAGCTGATCATGGTATGATCCATCTGTATTTACTTTAACCCAAAGAGGAGGAGGGGGGTACCACATTACCTGGATAATTTTTGGAGCCGTAGGCCGCAGTTGAGACAAACCTAAAAACCCAAAAATTGGAACAGATTGTGGAACAGAGGAAGAGCTAAAGATTAATCTAGCAGATTCACCAATTGAAAGAATCACCTTTTGTTTAAACCTGTTGGGCTCGAAAACCCCCCCATCATGCTTGAGACTATTTCTCTCAGTCCAGACACACCAAAAAATATTGCAAACTGATAAAAACCATAGCAGCTTAGTGGAGACAGAGAAGGTAGAAATTAAATTCTCATGAAAAAACTCCCTGGTCTCATAGGCTGGATTGAAGTGAAGCCTGAATAGTGGGAAGATCCAATCCCATATTCCAGCAGCTGCTGAACAGTTCACAAAAAGGTGATGCAGCGATTCTGTCGCCGCCGTGCATAAGTGGCACCGAGAGCAAAGGACCCTGCCTCGTCGCTGCATTTGCACATCAGTTGGAATCTTTCCCAGCATAATTTTCCAGGCTACTAAACTCTTACGGGGCTGAATAGCAGGGTGCCAAATTGTTTTAGCCCAAGTTGGCCTAGGCTGCTGCATAGAAAGAAAATCATAAGCTGCCTTGGTGGTGAGAGTACCTGAACTTTCAGTAGCCCATACCGGTCTATCAATGCACTCTTCAGATGGGATTGGCAAAACCGAAATGTCGTTAGCCACCTCAGGGAAAGACCTCTTAAAACTCCATGGAATTTTCCACTCACTATTTTCAATAAAATCACACACTTTGTCATTAAGAAAAGGATGAAACAAAGGGTCACAATTGGTAGACTCTAAAAGCACATAACCCAGCCAATTATCCTTCCATAACCGCACCACGGTACCATCCCCAACTACCCATTGCAGGTTTGCAATTAGTGAGGGCCATAATTTCTTGAGACCGAGCCAAATGGATGACTTTTTGTAGGAAGTGATGCATTGAAGCCCATCTGTGAGGAATCTTTCATGCAATAACAAAGCAGAAGGTGACCCTCTCTCAACTACCTCCCAACACCTCTTCAGAAGCAAGGATTTGTTCAGTGCAAATAAGTTTTTCAATCCCAATCCACCTTCTTCCTTGAGTCTACAGCAAGTTTTCCAGGCCACCAAAGCATGACCATCTTTCAAAGGATCCCCATTCCAGAAAAAATTACGAGTCCAACGCTGCACCTTCAACAGTAACTCACGTGGCCACTCATAAATTTGGAAACTGTAAATGAGGTGACTTTGAATAACCGAAGAAATCAGTTGCAACCTACCTGCCTGTGAAAGCTGCTTACCTTTCCAAGAGCTCAACTTACATCTGATTTTGTCAGCAATGGGGAGGAAATATTCAGATTTGGCCCTGCCAATAAAAATTGGTACCCCCAGGTAGGTAAATGGAAGACTGCCAATATTCACCCCCAGAATTCTTTTGATACGACGTTGTATTGGAATCGCAAATTTACCCAGATAGACACTGGACTTTGCCTTGTTCACAACTTGACCCGAATTCATGGCATACTCCTCCATGAATGACATTAAATTTTTTAAATGCCTTGAACCTCCCTGTAGAAAAATCATGACATCGTCTGCAAAAAGAACATGTGAAGGAGGGGTAACTCCCAGAGGGGCTGATATGCGCTTAATTTTATTATGCGCAACCAAATTGTCAATGCCCCTACTCAGGACCTCCTCTGCAAGGCAAAAAAGCAGTGGTGAAAGGGGGTCCCCCTGACGGACTCCCCGTGAACAGTTAAAATAACCACAAGTCTTGCCATTAACACTTACAGAAAGGAAGGCAAAATTTAGAATATTTTGAACGTACCCGACAAAAGTAGAGCTGAAACCAAAAGACCTTAGAACTCTCAATAAGAAGCTCCAATCCAGAGTATCAAAGGCTTTGCGAATGTCCAATTTGATTGCTACATTACCATACTTGCAGCTGCGGTCCAGCATATTCATACACTCTGAGGTTTGGGAGATAGGATCAACAATAGTACGCCCTTTAATAAACGCACTTTGGTTTGGAGAGAGTATCCGAGCAGCAACAGAACCCAAACGATCAGCCAATATTTTTGTGATAATTTTAAACCCAAAGTTGGCTAGGGCAATAGGCCTGAAATCAGAAATGCTTTCGGACTCCTCCAGCTTGGGAATAAGAATAATAACATTTGAATTAAAGTGTGGCATGATGAAACCATTTTGAAAGAAGGCTTGAACTACTGAAACCACATCAGGCCCCACCACAGGCCAGCAGAAAGTGAAAAAACTACCATTGAAACGATCAGGCCCCGGAGCACTGAACTCATCCATGCCTCTGACAGTATCAAAGATCTCCTGACCAGTAGGAATAGAAAGCAGAGCTACATTGTCAGCCTCAGTCACAAGATTAGGAATGAGCCGCTCCACCATGCCTGTGTTCACTATGTTAGTATCCCTTGTGAAAGATAAATCAAAGTGTTGAACGACATGCGCTTCAATGGCTGAAGCATCATTGATGACCTCTTGATTCACCAAAAGCGAAGTGATCGATTTGTTTAAGCGTCTGATTTTGACCATATTGTGAAGAAAAGAGGTATTTCTGTCCCCATCTTTTAACCATCGGATACGGGATTGATCAAGAAGGAAAGTAGCTTGCAAAGAAAGATCAGATAAAAACCTTGCATGGGCCAGGTCTTCCCGTGAGAATCTGTCCTCTGTAGGGCCAAATCTTGAAATCTCCTCCTGAACCGCATCTAAAGTCTGTTTAGAAGCTTTAACCCTTAAATGAACATCCCCAATAGAGTTCCGGCTCCAGGACTTAAGCATCACCTTCAATGCCCGTAGTTTGGAAGCCAGTACAAACTGAGGACACCCAAAAAAATTCAGCGTGTCCCAAAAATCTCTAACCAGAGACAGAAAGTGTGGCTGTTGTAGCCAGTAACTTTGGAAACGGAACGGAGTCTTAGTGGCATTCCTGATCTTCGAACATCTTAAGAGAATAGGGCAATGATCTGAGGTGGCTCTAGTGAGGGTGCAACACTCCATAACCGCCCAAGAATCAATCCACTCTAAGTTACCAAGGGCTCTATCCAACCGAACCTCCGTGCGACGATTCGTCCACGTAAAAGCCAATCCCTTAGTGGGAATGTCAAGCAAAGCAAAAGAGTTGCACATTTGCTGGAAGTCTAGGCAGGATCTTACAGAAGGTGTGTTTCCTCCCCGTTTTTCATGAGCACCAAAAACACAATTGAAATCACCAAAGACCAGCCAAGGCCCAAGAACCCAGTTTGCTCTGACATAACACAAGTCTGACCAGAGGAGTCTGCGCCCAGCCATAGTGGTTTTAGCGTAGACACATGTATATATGCCATGAACACCTTCAAATGAGCAAGACACCGTGATTTGCTGAGCAGTCACATGCAAGACCTGTATACCAATAGCTTCATGGCAGAAGAACCAGAGGTTTGGAGCCAATTCTCCCCTGTTGTTAGTAGTTACGAGACGGAGACCAAGGGATCTCCAGAAAGCCACCGGAATAGAATCAACTAAAACAAAAGGCTCTGAAATACAAACAATAAGAGGTTTGTGTGCACGTACCATGTTGGTTAATGCTCGCTGCGTGTCAACACTTGCCAAACCCCGAGCATTCCAGAAGAGAACAATCATCAGAAAAGTTTATGTTTGGCACCTTTTTGGACAAGTGCCAACTTTGTACTGTGGTTATTAGCCCCTTGCTTAGTCTTGACTTTAGCTTTCACTGTCGGTTTAGCTAGCTTCATAGATTTTTTGGACACAACAGGAATGAACTCACCTTCCTCCAGCGTACCATTGATCAAGTTTTCAGAAACGACCTCCGGGTTAGAGACATCGAAAGCACTAGCTGAAGTGATCTCAATGTCTTCACTTAATGGCGCGTTAGTCCTCTGAGCTAGGGCTGGAACATTGCATGGAATTTGTTCAATGATGGTATGAAAACCCGGAGGAACCGAAACAGTGGAGGAGGAGGCCGCTCCAACCTCAGTGTTAGACAAAACCGGCTCCACTGTCTGCAATGCCGCATCAACGTGAAAGACCGTCGAGGCTGGTTGTTCTGGGAGGTTTTGGGTGATTAAAACCATTCCATTTTCATGTGTAACACCAGTTGGCTGGCCGGCAGAGGAGGGCGGTGCTTGCTGAAGGTGCGATCTTTCTGCCCCCACAAGGTCATGTTTTGGCAGCATAGAAACCGGTCGTGAGCGTCAGCGTGTACAGCGTTTCCTCCGCGAACGGGAACGGCCACGTACATCTGCCATAGGATCACCATCAGGCCTGTCTGTGCTATGAGCTTTGCTGGGCTGCGGATTAGAAGCTTCACCGCCTTGATCACAGCTCGGTGGCTCCTTCTTGTTCCTGCACTTGTTGATAGAGTGACCAACAATGCCACAGGCTTGACAGAGAACTGGGACCGACTCATAGTCAACTGAGGCAATCACCGACTCTCCATGTGCGCGCACAACCCTAACTTGCTCACAAAGAGGTTTTGAAAGATCAACGTCAACCAACACTCTTGCATAGAGACCCAAAGACCTGCTGGCAGTCCGCTCATCCAGTTTGATTGGAGTACCAACACCCCGCGCGATTTCAAAAAGTGTCTGTTGATCCCAGTAGGCAAACCCTAAGTGCCAAAAACGCACCCAAATCTGCGCAAATGTGTTCCTGTATGTTGCCGGAGAGAACGACGGCGACCATTTGATTAACCTCAAGATTCCCGGATTTAAATTAACAGAGCCCGATGACCAAATGCGCTGCATATCATCAAGGGTTTGAAATTGTAGCAAGAAGAAACCCTTGCCCAGTGGGGCAACCTTCCAATTTGGAACGTTATGCCAGAACAAACGCAACCTCTTCGCTAACTCAGGTGCCTTCGGCATCACACCATTTGGTGGCGAGAGGAGTTTCCCGACGAGAATTGTCTTGCACCGATCCAACCCACGCTGGAAAGAGTCTTCCGAAATTTGAACTGTGGCAACCCCATGCACAACTGTAGGCGCTGGGAGGTCATCAATTGCAAACCCTAGTGGTTGCGCGGCTGAGAGGACTGAAGCGAACGTTGGTGTAGGCGTCGGAAGTGTCTTACCAGCCACGGTAGCGGCGGCAGGGTCGGTAGGGGAAGAAGGTGGAGGAGGCATCATTCATATGTTTGACAAACTCATATGAATATTCCTTTGTCCCAAAACCATACACCTAGAGAAAAAATCTTCTCTTCCTGGCTCAATTTATTTAAAAAAGAAAACAATGAGATACGATATATCTGAAGAAAAGTGCTAGGATTGTGTATGTATTTAGCCATTGTATAAATCTTAGACCTTTTAAAAAAGAAAACAACGAGATACGATATATTTGAAGAAAAGTGCCAGGATTGTGTATGTATTTAGAAAGGGTCTAAGAAGTTTAGTTGACCGTAGTACGAGTGGTAAGGTATGGAGTTTCAATATGTTCTAATCCTATAACTGAAAACGTGAAATTTTAACAGACTCGTTTTCAATCTGCATCTCCTCTTTTAATTTGAATCTAATATGATGATTATTGGTCTAAAGTTTTGTCATTCAGGCAACAACGACCAAGGTAGAACTGAAAAATTGAGGATTAGAGAAGCTGGCTGGTGAGTTGCAGTGACCTGCACCAAATGAAACAAAGCTCGATCAGTAGGATTTGCATTTCAAAAGACCAATCTGTTAGAAGTCAACAAGTAAGTACTGTTGTATTTAAACTATCTATCGTAGCACTCAATGTCATTTAAATGAGTTAGGGTGATGAATGAGTTAATTTGATTTAATGTTGTAGGGGCCAGGTAATGTGAAAGCTAATGCAGCGGATTATGGGAGTGCTGAAGTTGATCCATGGAATTTGCTATATAAAGCTAATGAATTAAATCAATGGAATGTGCAATCTTAGGTGCAGTAGTTGAACACAAACAACAGGTAATTAGTTAGGATTGCTTGATTTAAGGGTTACTTGGTTTTGTCTGTAATAGGATGTCAATGAAGGGATTTAATGCTTATATGTCTACTTTTCTTAATAATAAAAAGATTTCGGCAATATCTTTTTGAGATTATTTTGGATTTTCTTGAGAATTTTTAAAGAGAAAATAGAGGAATAAGTATTGAATTATGACTCTACATACAATGAGGTCTAAATTAATTAGTTCTAAGTACATGGTGAATTCGGCAGGATACAAAGGTGACTTGTTCTCTACTTCTCAAGGAATATTTTCATTGGTTGAATGATGTCGCAAGTAGATTTCGACCTAGATTCTCAAGCCCTTGCCGTTCACTATATAAAGGAGGTTTGTGAAGCTCTTCTACACACCACAAAATTCAGAATCAAAAGTCATAAACACTTCCCTTTCTCTTCCAAGTTTCGGCAATTTCAAGAAGTTCCAAGTTTAAGGCCGTGAAGCATCATCCTCTCCATTCAAGAATCCTTGCCGTGATCCTCATCCATTCCATCACCTTTTGAAGCTTCTTGCGTCCTTGAAGATCAAAAAGTGTAACCATGAACACAACTCTATGTTTTCGGTTTTGCTATGTAAACTATTTCGGGTTTTATATAAATTTCGATTTTGGTTTTCTTTATTGGATTGATAATTTGCGATTTCTATGGTTGATGAAGTGTTGATTTTAGATATGTAGTTTTCGAATACTATGAAGCATGTTTTAGGTTTTAGGTTTTAGGTTTTCAAGTTGAAAAGTTGCGATTTCATGATGTTCTTGCATGATTGTTAATTTCGAGCTTCAACCTCATCTTTTATGTGTTAATTGGTCTTTGGACGCATACTTAGGTTGATGAACATGTAATTGAATCCATATTAAGGTGCTAGCGTTCTAGGCTTTAATAATTTAGGTGGAAAACCTATAAATACTTAGGTAAATTAACAATGAGTCTTGCATGCTTGATTAGCGTTCTAACTTGTGTTCTTGACTTGAATTGATCAAAATTCCATGATTCTTAATGCGTTGAGTGTGTTTTTGTTAGTGATTAGCTACCACTAGTAATTGCATGATTAATAGGGTTAACTATGGTGCGTTCATCTAGTTAATTTAATTAAGGGAAGTAATAAGAACTTTGTATGCGTTCATCTTTGTTCTTGATTGATTCTATGCCTTGACATATTTTGATTTGTGATTTGATGTTTGAAACCTTGCCAACGTGTTAATAGTAGTTAACTACAATTAAAATCGTTCCATTCATATATTTCTACTTGATTCTGGTTTTGATGTGTCACATATGTATATATAATTACTTAGTTGTTAAATTTATTAAAATCCTAAATCCCCTTAATTGTATTTTCGTAAATAATATGTATTTATTCTTTAATTTGTTTTGCTAACGTTTTATTTTTCATGAATTAATTAGGCCCTAATCCTCGGTGGAGAACGATCCCTACTTATTCTTACTACATTGATAGGGTTTTAAATTAAGCACTAATTTGTGCAGGTCAGTAATTCAGCTAACTCAAATCTTTTTAATCTTCCTCAGCTTATCAGTGAAGGCACCTGCAAGCAAATGGACCATTCAAACAACAATTTTAAAAGATTGAGTCCTCTATCAATTTAACATTCAACCACTTACCAATGTCCTTTCCAGAGAAATGCTCGATGCAGTAGATCAATGCACTCATTCCATAGATCAACACAACAAGATCAACCACTGTGTTAAGCTTCTCCATTCTTGCTTTGAACCAGGTCGCAACCGAATCGGCCCCGGCCTCGGCGTTTGGAGCGACGGCGGCTGGCGCGATCACCGATGAGGCACCAGCGACAAGGTTTGGATCGCACTCCACCATGATCAGTGATGCGAACAACTCGAGCGTCTCAAAATCCAAATCGGATTGTGGAATTTCATGCTCCACATTGGAGATTCCAGAAGCATCGAGCACAGAATGGAGGAGATCCTTGAAATGTTCGGTCAGGATTTTACGAGAATGATCTAGTCGTTCTCTGGTGCGAGCTTCCAAGGCCTCAGATCGGAGCTCCAAAATCTTGATGGAGTGAGAATCCCTGAGAAGACTCTTTGTGTTCTGCACCTTGTGGATGCAGCGGAGAAGTCCTCCGACCTTCAGTTGTAGGGCCTTCATGGTAGCGTCATTAATGGTGTTTCCCGCCATTTTGATAGGTCAACACTCGAAGACGATGAGAAGAGTGGGTCAGGTGCGATGAAAATGGGCTTAGCGAAAGTGAGATTTGTTTATCGATGCAAATGGATGGATCTATCTATTTATAGTCGCGGGCTTCTGACTTTTTTTTTTTTGGAACGCAACCAAATCAAGCCCATGTTGGGGGGCATAGTGGGCCCAACACTTGGTCCAATTTGATTTGATTTTTTTTTTTTTTGGGTTCCCTTTTGATCAGAAGATTCGGAAGAATCGTGAGAGAGAGAGAGAGAGAGAGAGAGATCTCCACGGCCGTAGTGACTGAGGGCGGCGGTTGTGCTGTGGAGGAAGGAGCCTTCTCACTTAGGGTTTGCATTGGGTGGGCTTCTTGGTTATGTGGGTTGGCCGATTGGGGTGGATTAGCTCTCTTCGACCCATCGTACTGTTTAATTTTGTTTTTGGTTCGCAAAGATCAGTTGCTCTATTCAACCATTTATGCGTGGATTTTCTAAAACGGTTGGTGTACTGGAGGTATGTATGTTGATTCTATTTATTTTTATAATAAGGTTTTGTATGCTCTAAGAGACGACTTCTTCTATCAACTCCATAGAAGTGGGCCATTTTGGTACTAGCTGAATATAATATCGGACTGACATTTTTCAATAAAAAAAAGAGTACATTACTTTAATAATAAAAATCATTCATCCTAAAATTTCATATCCACGTATTAGGGCTGGGTGCGGGTCGGGTCGGGCCCGAAAATCACTAAGACCGAGACCGCGACCGAGACTATCAGTTCGGGCCGGTTCAGGCTTTTTTCAAAGTGAAAACCGACAGAGACCGAACCCGTTCGGGCCGGTTCGGTCTTTTGGGCTTTTCGGGCCAGTTCAACAAACTTCGGCTATTTTCCCTGTTTTCCAAACTGCACTTCTGTGACTTCTAATCTGCAACTCAATCATAGCCTTTTCATCAAAATCAATCCAACATGGGTAAAAAGATACATACTGTAATCACATCTAAGCACAAGAAATGTTCCATCTAATTCAAAAACGAAAACCCAGATCTAAAATAGGCAAAAAGATGAGAGCTTTACTGACCTGGACGACCCAAAGAGCGGTGGTGCCGGCGGCGACACCCCACAAGGCAGCGGCTTGGATATCCAAGGTGTTTACTAGAACAATTTGCAAGCGAAACTTGATAGTATTAGAACAGCAAAGGTGAGAATCGTAGCAACTTACTTGGAATTACTGAATAACACAGACTAATTTTATCCCGTAGATCAATTTCATTCATTGATTTCAATCTAGATTACTCACCGAAGTACCAAACTGAGTTGTGCGGAGCGGCGACGGCGTCACGGCGCCAGCGACGGGAGAATCGAAACGGCTAAATGGCGGAGGCTCACATCGGGAGCTTCTAATCCAATCACGGTGCATGTCGCTGGCGGAGGGGATTTCAGAGACGGATAGTGGAGCAGCAGCTGGTACTGAACGGAGAGACAGAGAGAGAAGGGTGAGACCGTGAGGGAGGAACTGAGAGAGTGAGAGGGAGATTTCTAGGCAGCTGGGGCTGAGAATCTGAGATGGTATCGAGAGAGAGGGAGGCTGATATGTGGCAACAGATATAATATTCGGGTCGGTTCGGGCTTTCGGTCCCTGAAATATTGAAGCCCGAGACCGAACCGATTATGTTAATTCAGGTCGGGCTCTAGACCGAACCGAAAATTTCAATATTAAAACCGAACCGAATCGGGCTTTTTTCCTCGGTTCGGATCGGGTCCTCGGTCTTTCGGGCTCGGACGTCCAGCCCTACCACGTATGGATCCTACGAAAAATTAGCCAAATTAGAAAATGTCTAATTAACTAAATGACAAAATTCTTATGAATTTGACTAATTATTTATAGAGATAATTCAAGCATAAGAGTGTAAATGATAAACAATTTAGATTGTTGAATTATTGGATTCGAAAGAAGTAATAGGAAAAAAAAAAAGAGTTAATTATAGAGTACTTTAATTAACTAACCGAAATTAATCATCATAAAGTTTCATATTCATGTATGAATTCTACAAATAGAGGTGGCAAACGGGCCGCTAAGCACGAGCACGGCACGGGCCCGGCATGCTTAAAAATGGCCCGGCACGGCCCAAGCCTGTTAGTGGCCCGGCACGACCCGAGCACGTTAGAATAACAGGCCGTTTTGGGCCTAGGAATATTGGCCCATTGGCCCGGCCCGGCCCGAGCCCGTAATGGGCCCGGCATGGCCCGAGCGCAACATATTGTGGGCCGGCCCGTTACAAACACAAAATTTCATTTTGTTTTTGAAAATATTAAAAAACTACAATGATGAGATTTGAATATTAGACCTCTTTATTTAAAATCTCATGACAATTCCACCAATGCTATTTCTTTTATGTTGTCAAAATAGTGATATAAAACATTATATCCTTGTTTTAACATAAGTATTTTTTCTAAATATTAAATATATGTTTATTACCTCATCATAATACAACTATAGAAAAACGTTGTAGAACTTAATTTATTTTAATTTTCTAAATAGTTAAATAAAATTAATTTTTATTTGTTCAAATTAAGATTTTAAAATCGTGCTTTTAGTGAGTAGGCACGAGCACAGCCCGTTTATTAACCCGGCACGATATGGGCTCGGGCCATGGGCCGGACCGGGCTTAATGTTTAAGTAAATGGGCCGGCACGAGTCCGGCACGATAATAAATGGGCCGGCCCAGGCATGGCACGAAGCACGACTAGACCTGCTTAAAATGGGCCGGGCCGGGCCGGCCCGTTTGCCACCTCTATCTACAAATAAATAGCCATGATTTTCCTTTCAATTTCAACATGATGTTGCATTTGTTCGCACAAGTTAAATAACTAAATATAAATGATATACACATATCAGTTTAGATCGTTGAATTAATTGCATGCCTACAAATATACAATCCAATGGTTATAATTGGAAATTACTTCTAAACCCTATTATTGTTTCTGGTGGTTTCTCTGGTGTAACCAGGCAGAATGCAGTACCCGTAACTCCAAGACCCTATCAAATGAAATATACAACGTCAGATGTATAAACCGAGCCAGTCGGTTTATGCGTCTCTGATGTTGAAGTAAGGCTATGTATGTAATTTAATAGGGCAACAATAAAGACAAGAAGTTATTACTCCACTTAAGGTGGTTGAGCTTGGTTTATATATCTTGGGCAAGGGAAAGGAGTTTTCCATTTTCTCGATGTGGGATGCGAATCCACAGTTTACATACTGATGTCGGGTTCTGGTGTGACCTTTGGTTAGCCCTACCAGACTGGGCTAGGATTTGTACCACCCCAAGTGCCACCCATTGTGAGCATCGCCTTGTTGGGTACCGGTTCTGGCCCTTGACCTGGTACTTGGGTGATCCTGCGGGGTTTGGCGGTAGTATGAAAATAAGTGACAGTCGAGAGGTATTTGCTGGTATCTACAATTACATTGTTTTTCAAACTAGCTAGCGTCACTTCTGTACCACAAATGGATTACAAAAACTTAATGAACTCGAGTAACCAGAGATCTTTTCTATGTGTACCTGCACGTGTTTGCTATGATCATCATACACTTGATATGGTAAACAAAATATTTATTTACCACATAGTTCCGAAGTAAAGTGGTAGTAAACCTTCACAATATACACTCGCATACACTTTATTCAGTTATTGTACCTGGGAGAGTTTACCACCAAATATCCAAATCTTCAGTGTGGCTTGGTTTGAAAAAGCTTTGGAAGTCATTCTATTCTGGTGTACAGTGAGTTATGGGTAATGGCAAGAGTATTCTTTTATGGTCTTATAATTGGCTTGGCTCTCCTATTGCATAAGCCCTTTTTTTAAATACTGAAGTGGTGGACTTTCTTAATGAAACGGTTAGCGATTATATTGTAGACCCAATTGTAAAAAGGCAAAAAAAGAAAAGAAAACCTTCATCGTCAAAAAAAAAAAAAAAAAACACTTTTCTTCAATCCATTAAGTAAGATAACAGGGGGATTATGAGTTTTCTCAAAGAAAAATTTTTAAGAATAGTACATGAGAGATGAATCACTGAAAATTAAAGTTTTTATGCTTTACAAAATTGAAAAACAGTGTCTGAAATTAAAAATCCGATACACTTTTGGTACAAGTCGTCAATAACACCGTTAATCCTTATGTTATTTTTCATATTTCAAAGAATAATTTAATATTTTCACTCTCTTTGTCTCTCTCTAGTCTCTCCCGTTTTCCAAAAACTCCATAGCCATCTTCACCAATTTTTTTTTTTTTTTTTTTAATTTCCACCCCACTCCCACTCTTCAAAGACTTTCTCGGCCCAGAGACTAATTTGTGCCCTGGGGGTTATGTCCAAAAGCTTCCTCCCCTATGGCCACCGAGAACAAATTGAGATTTAAACTCCAATAAGCGGCAGCGGGATTCAAACCCGACTGTGGGAGTTTTACACCTACAGACTCTTGCCAACTCGACCACTTGTAGACCTGTAGTGGTTCCCTATTTCTAGTTCTTTTTTTTACCCCCAGTACACCCACCTTTTAGACAGTTCACGCACATTAATTCCAAACAAAAATCAGTAATCTCCGAAGCAAGATAAAAAACCCTCAGAGATTATGATATTTGCGATCTAACAAAATTAATTGACAAGTCGAGGTTGTTGTCCTGGATCCCAAATTTTTATAAGAAATCCACCGGGATCCCAAATTCGAATCCAGAATAGAAGAAACCCACACTCTGCAGCCTTAGGCAACCCATGAGGGCCCAAGCCCAAGTCAGAAAAGTAGAGCCAAGCCCAAACCCAATTAGGGTTTGCCATTGTAGTCAATGCAATAGGGACTCTGGTCTTGCCGCCATCGCCGCACCCACCTGCCACCAAGCCTCCGGTCGACTTGCCCCAATGATCCAGACAACTCCCGACTCCAACACCGCCAGATGACAAGTGTGAACCAGTCGATCTAAGCAAACCAACGCCAACACCTTGGAAATAGGACCACCCAAATAGCAGAGCAACGACCACCCCTCTGCATCTTTGCCGCCCGACAAACAGCAGACGCCGAAGAGCCAGGAGATAGCCATGTCTGAGTTGCAGCCAGTCGTAGATAGGAGGCTCAAATAGAATCTGACCCGACCCGAACGAAAACTCCAATCCCCTCCGCCATGATCGAATCAGAACACCCTGCGCTGCCGGTAACGTTCCTCGACCTTTGAGCCTCGCCCGCCGTGGTCTCCTTAAGCCACCACTAACATCAAGAGGCTGAAACTCCGATAGTACACATGTCACTGTGCCTACCAGCCACCATGGCGCAGAAGGAGTCGGCGACGGAGAAGAGACGGTGCAAGCCAATCTTAATTTAGGAACCCCCAGAGGAGACGCCGTAGGTGTACTCCATACAAGATGAAGAAAGGTACAGAGAGGCCAAACCCGAGGGCGGCGCTCTCCCAACCCTAGCAGAGAGTTGCTAGGTCGAAACATTCCAAAGCCCCTATTTCTAGTTCTTGGTTTCACTTATTTTGATAAGGACAAGTCTTCGTATGGAATAATTAGGAAGCTATGCTTCAGAATCTTAACTTAATTATAAACTGGTATATTTTTTGACACATGTCTATCTTCTTAGGCCCTGTTTGGTTGGCAGAAATGTCAGAATAGAAAATAATTTATTTTCCTTTCCAGACCGATATGACATGGAATAGGTTTTAGTATTTTCATGTGGGTGTTTGAAACATTACTGGAAATAAAATTCTGAAATTAATTTTTCATTCCTCTTGTAGTGTTTGGTAAGTCATAAAAACAAAATCTAAAATTATAATTTTCAATAACACCATTTTATTAATTAAAGTACAAGTATTACATCTACTTATAAGGAACATTGGCAGGGGAATATAAATTTTTTGGAGGGATAATTTATGTAATTTTGTCTTTGGCAGTGGGAAATGGAATTAGAATACCCCCCTTCTCTCCTCTCTCTCCAAAAAAAAAAAATTAAAACACACATGCGCGCGCACACGCCAACCCTCACTGCAACTCTCTAAGGACAACTAAAAACCTCTAGTATGTCAATAACTAGAAAAAAGCCCACCAAACCACTTCATTGTGGTCGCCCTCATCTAACCCAACGACCAACAGTCCTCTACCCTTCCGGCCGCCAACATTTAAGCCAATCCCTAGCGATCCCTTACCCAATACCATCAAGCGTCTATCAAAGGATACATTTACTCTTTTCACTTTGAAAAATAATTAAAGATATAAACAACACTGATTTGACATTTTATTGTTATCTCACAAATTCACTCTGAATTACAGTGTTATTCTTTTAATCATCTAGACATATGAAAATTATAATTTATTGACTAAAGACAAATACCGCTAGTATGTTGTGTATTATAGCCCACAATACAAGTGGACGTAGCCTTGGCCTTGGAGAATATACTTTCGGCTAGTTTCTATAGGGTAAGGACATATTTTTGGCGCTCAAGTAAAACTTACCCCAAAAATAAGAAAATGTGACGATGACGAAAACAGCATGTGCTATAGCCTAAACCTTGAACCACATCCAAGCGACACACTAATCAACTCCATTACCCAAATCCAAAAGCCGTTATCCCCCACCACCAACTCATGCCCGATCCACACTCAAAGCAAAGATCTGGCTTGGATTGAGTGAACTGCGAGAAGAGATCGATGGAATAGCGCCAAAACCCAAGCCTCCTAGTAGCAAAGTGAAACTATGTGTCACTGGAAGTTGTTTCCAGTGGCATCATGATAGGAAAGCTGTGCTTATGGTAGTTATGCTTTGCTGCATTCGAGTTGCAGATCAAGTTATCTTTCCGTTGTGTCACCGCTGCATTTATGCAGTTAAAGCAAATAGAGTCGCCAGTAGAGCGCTCTTTGCTAGTTGGTGCGTTGTTGAGTACAAGCATTTAGTAGAGTCTCAGGATAGTATTTCAGGTTGTTCTACTTATTGTAATCAGGGGTTTAGGCTCAATGTCCCCCCCTTGTATTCGACAGTTTCTCTAATCATGGCTACTAAGGCTTGAGGGCTGCCGCACCGCCCTTTTCTCAAAAAAAAAAAAATGAAAGAAAGCCTCCTCTACCAGAGGAGAAGACACCAAAAAAAAAAAGTAAAACAATGACAAAGGGAAGGTTCCGACAACCCCTCCTGACCTTCAAACTCAGAAGGACTTTGTTGCCGCCATGCGCTCTACTAAGTACTAACCATGGCAGAGCTATTTTTCTTTCCTTTTTGACCAATAAATTCCTTCACCTAAGATAATTTTTGCCGGCATCACCCAATATTGAAGCACCACCATTAATTAGAATTTATTTATTTATTTATTGAATAGAATTTGATATCATTAGAATCAATAGTAGGTCGTTGGCTAGAATTGAACATGTACTTCAATAGGATAACATACTAGTGATTTCTGAAACTCTATCAAGCAAATGCAACTCATTACAAATTTATTTTGAGCTCGCTATTTTAGCGAGCTTATAAACAAAGAAACAACTTCGTGTATTCTAGGGCAAAATCATCGACTGACCTCCTTTTAGCCTGCAACAGTTATGATACTAATAGAACTCCACTTTCTAGCAAACAAATAAGAGTAACTACTTATTCATAAGTCGCTTGAAATACACTAATCACATTCAAGACAGTTACCAACTCCTAAAGGAATCATGATTCAAAGAGCTTGACACTTAAAAACCATAGATCGACCCAAAAAGCTTAAGAAGATCAACTCTTAGGCCAGGCCAACCCATGTGATTTAAAAGCCCATAAAATAGGCCCAGACAGCCCAAGCTTGAGCCCAAGCCTAGAGGCCCAAACCCAAACACAAGTAAAGCTAGCAGAAGCACGAGTAACATGCCGCCGGCGAGCCTTCCAGTGGCCTACCCTTCCAGCACAACATGATCCAATCGGTCGCCAAACTCAAAGTCTGCCCACCACTGACTGAGCAGAATACACTAAGGCCTAGCCCATGCCCGCAAAAGTACTTGTCAATCTGCTGCACCCCGATCCCCGACGCTTCTACTTTAACAAATGTCGATCATTGATAAGACCACAAGTCCAACCGAGTCGCCGATCTGCTACAGTACTTATGTTGCAGCCGCTTGCTTTGTCATATCTTCAAAGGCCCAGATTGAGATCGAAGGCAACCTAGCTCGCTGGATCAGATTCACCCTCTGAAACCGCTCTCCACGCACTGGGAATGAACCCCAGACACTCTCACCTGGTTAGACCGGCGCTGGACACGGTCGGACACCGCTACCTTTGGCACAAAAGCCCTAGGTCTAGGGTTTCTGGTTATTAATTAGAATAATGTAAGTAATATATATCAAGTTATCAACCCATCAACCATTGTCACATAGTGTATTAACAGATTCAAGTCATTTAACAAATTTGTCAATCAATTGTCCGCGCACATTTGAGTGATTGATTGATACATATTGATTAATGTAGATCTCATACTGAAATTATGTGTATTTATCAGTGGTTTATAGTTGTAAGATTTATATGCTTAAATATTACTTGGAATGTAGCCATCGTGATCATAGATGTATGAATCGAAATTGGGCATGGTACTGCATTCTGTATACTGTGTTATTAGAAGATTTTGTGCCTTAATAGTTAATACAACGATAATTACTATTTTCACATTTACTTTTAATAGAGAAAATGCATGTCCAAAGAACTCGAGATATATGCTAGATAATGATACGTCATCATTATCCAAAATAATGTTTTTTGAATAATGGTTAGTCATCCATGGAACAACACCATGGATGTGGCATTGTTCAAGATCATTCCTCATAAAATCACATCGAATTATTTCAGAATCTAGCTGTCTCTTCCCCTCATTCATATATATATAGCTCATCTTGCAAAGAAAAAAACAAAAGCTCTATGATATTTTATCATGGGGGTGAGAACTTATTCCTCCCTTGATCCAAAGTCCGTCTCCGAAAACTCAGGTGCAAGTTGTGGGTGGTGAGTGGTGTACGTACGTGTGGTGTGAGTGGTGTGAATATGTGAAATATACATAAATGAAAAATTAAGGAAGATAATAATCAACTCATAATCAATAGTTTTCAAGAGAATTGAAGAGATTTTCATTCTACCGGGAATCATTAAGAGATAGGCACGCACTTTGAAACCCAAGAGTTTTCAAATGGCAAGGTTTCCTCTCAAATTCTTAGAGTAGGAAGAATCCCAAAGAAATTTTATCTTAATGAGAGAAAAAGTAGTAACAATTACTACTTACCAATAGTAAAAACTAAAAAGAGAAATTTAATTTTTGGGATTGGTCGAAAGTCGAAACATTACACTATAAGATTTGAAAGCTTAAGATTGAGATTTTCTGATACCATCAAATCCTTGGAGTAGCTCCAAAGAAAAAAAAAACAAAAGAACAAAAAAAAAAGTGGTAAACCCTAGAAAGGGTTTTGGTGTGAACTGTGAAGTAATGTAGTCCTAAATAGTCTCATAGTGGGGGAGAGTGGCCAAATTAACCTCAACCTCAACTTCATGATAAAAAATACTAACTCGCTTAGCTGGTTGGTTAAGGTTAATTTTCAACACAATTTAATTCTGAGAACAAAGAAATAGAGTGGGGGTTTTATTTTGGTATTATTAATGAGAGTTGGAGATTCTGAAAGAACGGAATTAGAGGAGGGCAGTGACAAGTCAATTTCCCACGAACCAAAAACTCTCTCTCACAAAAAGAAAGAGCAGTTATATAAAACTCAAAGAGACCAAAACACCCAACTGCAGAATTTGTAAAGCCTCAGTTTTTATCTTCCTCTCTTTGTTTTTCTCTCTCTGTGTTTTTTCTTTTGTTTGTGTTCTGGGTTTTTCCTTAACTGTTTGCTTGAAGCTTTGAGCTGATCCATTTTGCTTTAGCTAGATGCACAGAATCTCTGTGCTTTCATTGCCTTCTGAGCACATCTTGATTTCAGGAGCAAAAAGAGGATTTTTAGGGAGATAAATTTCCGAAAGAAAAACAATAAGATCAAATTAAGTGGATTTGCTTCCTAGCCAAGCTACCTATATTATCTCTATCTCTTTAATTAGGGCTGTATTCCTTCTTTTACTCCAGCCCACCGGTTCACAAATCCCACTCCACAAAAAAGAAACACAGATAGCTCAATCTTGTGTGTTTTCTCTGAGCTGGGTTTTCTTGTTTTTTCCTCAAATGGATATAGAGCACCAAGAGATCACTAACCCTGAGATCACTGAGAGCAACAACAATGGAGGAGGACTACTGATCAAGCTCAAGATGGCAAAGGCTGAACCTTTTTCGGAACAAGGTAATCGGAAACCCGAAAACCTTGCTCCTCAATTCACTAAAATCTGTCATATTTGCCACAAAGGTTTCGAGTCCGGGAAAGCTCTGGGAGGTCACATGAGAATGCATGTCCAAGAGAGCAAGGGACTGATCAAGAGCTCTTCGAAATCTCCGAAGCCGGTGGTGGTGAAAAATAGTGCCACTGAATTCAGTACTAGTACTACTGATTCCAGTGGTGAACCTGTCTGCATAGAGTGTGGTAAGATTTTCCCGTCAAAGAAATCTCTCTATGGACACATGAGGTCACACCCGGATAGGCCTTATAGGGGAATTGAGCCTCCTCAATCAACCAAGAACAGCTCCACTTCAACTTTATCTGATGCTTTGCCTCAAAATAATCACAAGGCAGCTGAGGATCAGCAGATTGATTCTGCTGGGACAGCTCGAATCTGGTTCGGGCCTAATCCGAAAGTGGTTCCTGATCTGGTTAAGATTGTGCCTAGCTGGTCTCAAACTGCGAAAAGAGGTACGAAAGGTACTAGTCTTTCTGAAACCAACTCTGAGACTGATGATGATTGTGATGATGAGTTGGATTTGAGTGAAGCTGTCCATGATCTGATGATGTTAGCTCAAGCCAATCCAAAAGGAGCTGAGGAGGCTACCAACAGCAATTTCATGACCAAAAACGAGGATCGTGATGTAAAGGACAGAACGGTAATTGACTATGTGGGTGTAGCCAGGAAGAGGAAGCAGAAGCTTGAAATTGAGGAGGATGGGGATTTTGTAAGTGGGTTTGATCTAGGGAAGTCTAGGAATCACTTGGAGCTGGGAGTGGATTTGAAAGAGGACAGTGAGGAGGAGTTATCGGATAGTGAAAACTCCGAGAGCATTGTGCTTGCAAACATGATGAGGAGGAGGAAGAGAAGGAAGATGAAATTGGAAGACTTGGAAGGAGCGGTTGTTGCTCAAGATCATCAACATCAAAGCCATCATCACAAAGTTTATCCTTGCAGTCTTTGCAACAAGTCATTCCAAAGCCACCAAGCATTGGGAGGACACATGTCAAGCCACAACAAGTTCAAGAACAACATCCAGTACCCTGTGGAACATGATCATCATCAATCTGGTTCTGACGATACTAATAATGGAAATGCTGATCTCACCAACGCAGCCACCCAAGTTGACCATGATCAAGCTGAAAGTCACCAATGCAGAATCTGTAACAGGACTTTTCCAACAGGTCAAGCATTGGGAGGTCATATGAGGTCTCACTGGACCGGTCCAAATGATCCAGCTCAATCGAGCCAGACCGGGCGCAAAGGCCTCGACATTGACCTCAATGAGCTTCCACCTATGGAGTATGAACAAGGTATAGACTACTCTGGAGCTGGTTATGCAACTTCTTCTTATAATTCAGTTACTTCAAGTTAGCTCATGACTTCATCAAGCACTTTCAGTGGCAGCTATCTAGCTAGCTACAGTAGTCGTACTCTTTGGTGTTTCTGTCTTTCTGATAGTTCAGTGTTGCCTTTTTTTTGTTTTGTAGTCTAGTGAAAGACACTTTGGATAGGAAACCCTTTTGCTCATGTAGGGTGGAATGGGTACTTTGTCCTCTTGTGTTAAATTTCTTCATGGAAAGTATGATGGTCCTGGGAAAGATTTAAAGATCTTAAAGGTCATAGTGTTTTACTTTGGGATCATAATGATGTAAAGAATCTGAATATATACATGGGTTTCTTTTGGAATTTCATTTTGTCTACTATTTTCTTTAATAAAGTTCATTATGGTACATTTGATTGCTTAGTTTGATTCCAAAAGCTTCAAAAACCTTATTTTCTCTTATGTAGTGTGGAAAGGCCTTGAGATTGTTGCGAAAAGCAATATTATAGCCATGAGTATCTATTGTTGTGTGTTGTTGGCATTTGGTTATGATTTTTTTTTAATAGGTGATGTGAGGCTAATAACATAGCACTAAATATGACAATATGTGGTGGAACTCCATCATATGGAGTCATTTTTCTAAAAGTCAATAGTTCTCTACCTATAGAAGCTTTTACACATCAACTTAAACTTGCCCTTGCAAAAACCATCCCTTTTTTACTGTTCAGTTTACTTGTTTGTTTTTGATAAAGACCAATTAACCATAAAGAGAGAGAACAAAGAGAAGCAATCCAATTAGCCCCCTAAAGCAACTTGTTAGAGCCTGGGAAGTTGGTGTCAGTTTTGAAAAGGTCCTATCCTAGTGTACACAACTGATAGAGATGTAGAATTTCTTCTACATCATCTACCTTAATTACAATATCAAAATCAACAAGAAGAAACTACATGTCACTCTTAAACAAAACTAATTCCAAAGACACAAACAATTGTTAATTCCTCTCCAATTCAAGCTTAATTTAGCATCTTTCTTCCTTGAGATGAGTTTAGTATGACCAGGTCAGAAAAATAGTAAGACAAGAAAGTGTCTAGATTCAGTTAATAAGTTTAAATAGGAATTGTATATACATTACATGCTTGCCTATATATCAAAATCAAATGTACCTCATCGTAAATCACAAGTACATACCGATAAAAACTTGATATGCATTATTTTCAGAGAAACAGAATCTACTTAATGTAAATGTATCTTATTCATATCCATCATTTTGACTTGCATAAGTGAGTCTCGCTTGTGCATGTTGATCGATTCTAAACCTTACAATTAGGCAGAAAATGTCATGAATGTCTTGGGTAACAGTTTTTACATGTAAAATAGCATGTATACTTGTATGATAAGTGTTGAGTGATTAGAACTTAGAAGAGAGTAGGTAGAGGCTACATAGCTCTCAACTGTTTTATTGACAAATTCTCGTGACCTTAAACTTTCTCTATACAAAATCATTTGACTTTTTAAAGACATTGCCACCTTCTTCACGCCATTTTCTTAACTTCCAAACAGTACCAATGTACCCTATTAAGTTACTTAATATGTTCAATGCACATGGTTCTTTTTCAGATTTCCTTTCTTTGGTTCGCTTGACTTCAGCTGCTATCTGATTCTGATAATAATGTACAGAACCGTGTTCATATCTTAATATGACTTGGGATTCCATCAGTGCTCTAGGGTTTACAATGTTGGTTCACATACATATATACAATCTATTGATGTAATAACATTATTTTCTTATTTGCATAAGTGTTTACCATATTTATTAGAAATATTTCTGATAGGCGTGAGATTTATTTACACAATAAATCTTAGATCCTATAAAATTTTAATCTTATCATGCATTGTATCCACCTTTTTTTTTTATTATTAAATGAAGATTTCATTGATAATCGCAAGCTAGAACGAGATTTACAAATTTCCCAGAAACGAGAATCATGCACCATTCACTTAAGACATCGAAGCTCATTTAATCAAGGAGCCTAACAAACTACAACATTACCCTACAAAGAGATAATTTTGTGTGAAAAATTTCTTTGCCAATGCGCTCAATTGCAGTGATCCAAAAGCTTCTGTTATCAAGATGTAAAAGAAACATCATAATCTAGTAATTACATCTCCAGAAGCTTCCTTATCATGCATTGTATCCACTTTAATATAGTAATTACATATTTAATCTGTGAATGCCCAGCTATTGAATCTCTTTGACCAATTGTTGGACGCAAAATTAAAATTTGTGCATAAATCATGAGATTAATTTCTTTACCAATCGACGAATTAATCCAGTGACTATATCAAAGCTCCTAAGAATGTTGAACGAATATGCTTAAGCATGAACATGGCTTTAGTTTGGCATGAGACAACCATATTTTAAATGTGTGATTTCCAAGCAATAAAATCTTTCATGAACCGCTTAATTATAGAATGGATTGAAATCCCACGCAAACAATGAACAAATTCTGCTGGCTTCTTCCGTTTATACTCATAACGTACAGAACAATTTACTCTACTCTATATTTGTTATGACATTTCTCATAGAAATAGAGCTCATCTTTGCAAATTGATTCGTCACATTCTTCGCGAATAGGGATGACAAAAATCCCTAGCATGGCGGAGCTCCATTGGATACCCACCCCTAATGGGGGAAGAATTCGGGGACAAATGGGGAATAGGGATAGGCTATATATCTAAGATTGGGGATGGGGCAGGGATGGTATTGTGATCCTCATCCCCAAATCCACCCTAATAATATATACATATATTTAATTTATATATATTTTAATTTATATATATATTAATTTATTTTTTATAATATAAATCACAAATATATACATTTATTACTTTACTTTAATGGCTATATTTTAACTTTAATGATGTTTTGACTTTTGCACTCATTGAATTATGATTTATGAATTCAATCATGTTTTAATTTTATTTGTTGTAGATTTTGATTTTAAAAAATGCAATAGGAGAACAAAATTATTTTATTTATTAAATTCTTATTGGAGATTTGGGGTGGGTTTGGAGGCTTAATCCCCAGTGGGGATAGGGACGGGGAATCCCCAAAAGATTTTTATTGGGGATTGGGGCGGGGATGGGGATCCCAACCCGCCCCATTGCCATCCCTATTCGCGAACCATCGCCAGTATAATCATTATTGTTCTTTTTTTTTTTTTTTATCAAATTATTAAATCGACTTTGCCATTCGTTTTAGACTCATAAGATGTTGTTTCGAAATGGAAATTAATATCAGCTAGCTGATCAATACCTATTTACATGTCCGTATTTGTTTTGGATAAGAACATGGCTGAAGTTTGAATATGTAGAACTAACCTAGCTAGGGTATATGTGAGTAGTTGATGAACCCTAATCGCAAAATTGAAAGAGAAACATTGTGCCACTGCAACTCCAGTTTGGATTTTGAAGTTCGAGTTTAATTTCCATTATCACTTCCTGTAAAACTTACTAGAATTATATAAACACTCTAGTGAGATTGTGACCATGGAGGGCAGTCCTTAATTCGATTAGGACTGGAATGAGAACCTAGTCGCATTCAGTGACTGCCGATGTACGTCAGTTGGAGAATCACTAGTTGGTAGTTTCGTCTCTAATTTAGGGTCAGTAATGCTCATGAGGCTAAGCACAACAAAAATGTGTTACAGAACCGACTCCGACACTTTCTGGAAAAAAAAAAAATTCTAAGTCTATGATTTTTGATTCAAAACTGTGGACCCATTTTTTTGCCCAAAAATGTATGTTCTTATTTTCTCACCAAATTTTTTTCATTCCTACGTCATGATTTTTTTAGCAATTCTCGAATTGATAGAACTCAAAAATCTTGACCCAATTTTTTTCTATGATTTTCCAAAGTTAGAAAACAAGAAAATTAATAATAATAAAAAATCAGATTGTGAATTGTGAGTTTCGTCGAGTGAAGATCATTCTTTATAATGTTTTAATAATAGTGATTATGTCACAGGATAAATTATTTAAAAAAGAGTGCTAATAAGGTTTGACAAGTTTAGACATGTCACGACTGTCCCCATGACACCTAAAAAGTCTCAAACTATGTCAAGACCCTTTATTTGTGAAATTTTCTTGTGACATAATCTACAATTATCAAAGCATAATTTTCAGAATGTGCCCTACTTGACAGAACTCAAAAATATCGACTTGATTTTTTTACTTTTTCTAAAAGTAAAAAAAGGAGAAAATTCATAAACTAAATTAAATTAAAAAATAGGTTTTTTAGGGTCCATCACTTAAATTATACTATACTAGTCTGCAATCACATGCTCTGCATGTGTAAGAAAAATTTTAATTGTAAAAAAAAAAAAAAAAGTTATCTACAAAAGAAAATAGATCTGTTATTGCAGAGAGAAAATAGTGGGAGAGAAAAGTGGAGGTTGTGGGATAATTTCTTTTCAATTTTCTTAATAAAATCTATTTTATAATTGTCCTATTTACCCTTATAATTTAATTTATTGTCAAAGTTTTTTAATCTTTCAAGGTTAAATCTGTCAAAATTTTCAATTTTGGCTAACAAAGCCTCTTCTCTTAATAATAGTATAGATACGAAAGGAAGGTTTGCTTATGAATAGTGTCAAGACGTATTTACCCCTGCCATTTGTTATGTTTTACTGGATTATCATTATTACTCTATCCCTAAGTTTTTCGTCTTTTGCTTTTTATTCTCAGCTTAGGCACTAGAAATGAGTTGAATGAAACTAATTTACTCCAACAGCTATCTGAGGCTTGCTTAGTTGTTATTAGTGCAATGTTTATTTGATTGGCATTTCCTAAGCGCAACAACCAAGAGTCATGTTTTCATGTAATAGTTTTCTACTCTTGGATCCTCAGAAAAAATGGAATGCTTCAAGCTTCATGTACAACTCTCATCAATCAGGTATGTCTTGCATACACGTGCATGCTTGTCTAGACGAAGGAATAACCATTGTGGCTATCACCAATGTTTTAAAACGCTGAGGCGTAGGCCGAGGCGTTTTTCGGTGAGCCTCAAGAAGGCGTTTGCCTTGAGGCGTAAGGCGTAAGCCTTACTTATAAAAACCTATATTGATGTAATTATTACTCTTATATATACCACATTAAGAGTAACTAAAAGAACATTATTAATTATCATTCACTCGTTAGCTACTAAAAATCATGTTCCATCTGACCATTTCTAACTAGGATCTTTTGTGCCGAGATTGAAAGCAATAGATAATGCACTACATTCTCAAATAGTACATCAAAACTCTAGGCAGCGCGCCTCTCGCCTAGAACCATTGACACTGCTAGATATGTCTCTGGCTCTTCTTATCCCAGATTTCACTTGGGGAGAAAGAAAAGAAGAAAGAGGAGAGAGAAAAGATAAAGTTTGCAGAAGACAAGTTTGATTTTAACTGTCAAGACTATTCACTATTGGCACCCACAATACCTTTCGGAGATTGTTGCAGGTGTTCAGGTGGCAGCAGATAATATTTTTGAGCTAGTTATTGAACAAATGCAATTAAACACTGCAAATACTGATGACCAAGGGTCTGGTACACCTTCTCCCTGTCATGTAAGCAATTCACAAGGTCACTCCCCCTTCAAGGAATGCAATGTTTTCAGAGGAAACGAATGTTGAACCTAACTCAACTCTTTAAGCATGGAGGTTCTGAGGTTCACAAGATCTCAAGTAACAGAATCGAGGTTTTAGCTAATGAGGTTATGAGTGGTGCTAACTATGAGCTACCTAATGATAATATGGGAAAAATTCACCAACGGTGTCTAGACACTTAGGGGACTTTCAAAATGATATCTGAACTTACAAAGTTGTCAATGTGATACCTGGACTCATATTTTCGTATCAACGTAGTACCTACGATCAAATTCCGTCACGACTCCGTTAAATTGTGCACGTGAGGCCGAAAAAGAGGGCAAAAAGACCGATTTACCCTCAATTTTTTTTTTTTTTTATTTCTTTCTTTCTACTTTTTTATTTCTTTCTTTCTTCTTCTTCTTCTTCTTCGGAGTTCTTCCCCGACGGCGCGAGTACGCCTTATTGTTGGACTGGTGTTGTGCTTGGGTTGTATGTGCTAGGTTCAGTGTTCAATTCATGGTGTTGAGGGCTCCAATGGCGGCCTGGAGAGGTTGTTTCGTTGTGGGAGATGAAGGTAAGTGGGTCGAAGGGCTGAGAGGAGTATGGGATCAGAGAGGAGTATGGGACGACAGCCACTACATCCACCGTGAACCACCAACCCCTCCGCAACACCACCAGCGTCAGATCCCCCTCACCAGCACAACCCCACCAGCCAGTCCACGAGCGCCACCGTCGACCCACGAACCGAACGACCATGGATCCACGAACAGGAGACGAAGACAATCAACAGAGGACCGCCGACGAACCACCTCCAACCGGCGCAAAAACGCCACCCCAACCGACACAGATCCAACGCAGGAAGCACACCATCCGCCACAGACCCAGAAGCAGGACCACCGAACCGGAAACGAGGGAGAGAAGAAGGAGCGAAACCATGACCGGCGAGGAGGAAATCGAGATCGATCTGCCCCGTCACCGACCGCCAACCCAGAGCCGATCCTCGCCAGAGAACCAAGCAGCACGCCCGGGCCAACCTCCTCTCCCGGGCCGGAACGCAGCGGCGATTCCGATCGATTCCATCAAATCGCCAGCGATTTTCCGATCGTCTTTAGAACCCAGAAAAATCGCTGTCTCTTCTGCATAACCAGAGGGAAGAAAAAGTTGAAAAAGAAAAACAAGAAAGAAAGAAAAAGAAAGAAAGAAAGAAAAAAAAAATAAAGAATAAAAATATAATAAAAAAATATTTTTGAGGGTAAATTAGTCTTTTACTCTTATTTTGTGCCTCACGTGCCGGACTCGTGCCTCTAGATAACTGTTCCGTGACGGAATTTGATCGTAGGTACTACGTTGATACGAAAATATGAGTCCAGGTATCACATTGACAACTTTGTAAGTTCAGGTATCATTTTGAAAGTCCCCTAAGTGTCTAGACACCGTTGGTGAATTTTTCCCTGATAATATTGCCAAGGTTGTTGTCAATGCATCAACCTTAGAAAAGGATGTTGAGACTACTCATGAGCTTAATGAGCATCATGTGCTCAAGGAGCCAAATGTTGCTTCACATGATTCATTCTTGCCTATTATGACTTGGCATGACATGGTTGAGGTAGAGTTGGAGAGATCACCCCGTTCTCGTCTTCTTCAGAGAAACCTTAATCTGGGTCTGAATGTTCGTTTCTGCTTGACATGGTAAAAGTGTTGAAGTATTCAATAATAAGAGGTTTAGTGAGTTTCGACCAAAAGCAAGGAAGAAAGCATCAAAAGAATCAAAAGCTCAGCGTCCTTGTTAGAATGCAAGATCGATACCCCATCAGAAACAGGATGTCCAGGTCAACTTAAACTTATAATTTTGGTGCTTCTTTTATGTGTTCTTCCGTCGATCTTCAACCAAGTTATTGAGTGGCCTGTTAATCTTTTTTTTCCTAAAGGCCTGTTAATCTTTTCAAAGGCTCATAAAGTTTTGTTTTTATTTTTTGGGAGAACAAAGGCTCATAAAGTTGGACATAGCTTCTTATGCAAAAAAGATAAAAACAATTAATAGTTTACCCCCATGAGGTTTGGGAGTAATTACATGTTAGTCCCTGTCCTTTCAATTTAATCAGTTTACCCCCCAAGCTTGTCAATTCTCCTCAACCGTGTCCATTTCATCCAATTTGGACGTTAAGTCTGATTTTTTAGGGCTAAAATGGTCATTTCAAGACAAAGAAAAAAATAATTTTTTTTTAATTTTTTCTTCTGTTTTTATTTTTTTATTTTTTCTGTTTTTTCATTTTTTTTTTCTTCTGTTTTTTCATTTTTTATTTTTTTTATTTTGTCTTCAACCTATACACCACAAGTTATAATAGGTCTTAAAATAATACTCTAGGTGGTTGAAAGCCGCTCGCTGATCTACGATATTTGTGATATATCTCCGATAAAGTGAAGAATTTTAGAAGATATCCCCAATAAAGTGAAGAAATATCTGTAAAAAACGATTTTACACGTTATTTATAAATATCTGTAAAAAATAATTTTACACAGACATTTCTTCACTTTATTGGGGATATATCCTAAAATTCTTCTCTTTATCGGAGATATATCATAAATATCGTAGATCAGCGAGAGACTTTCAACCACCTAGAGTATCTTTTTGAGTTTTTGTTTTTATAAACCTATTATCAGGCCCGGCCCTGGCCCAGGGCAGGCAGGGCGATAGCCCAGGGCCCAAGTTTTGAAGGGTGACGGCCTAGGGCCCAAATTGAAGCAGTAGATGGGTAAAAAAAAAAATGTATTTCTGTTAGGAATATGAGAAAAGGAACAGCAAGAGTGCGATCTTTGGACCCCAAAGTATGCATTGATGGGCAATTGTTTACAATATATAGAAGAAATCATTTTATATGAGATTTGATTGATATAAAGTGATGTAATGTTTATTTTTCGGGGTATTGGTTTTTTGTCCCCCCCCCCTGTTGTATCATATTTTTTTTATCAATATAAAATATTTTTAATTTTTTTTTTATATAAAGTGCCCAATTTTATTTTTCGCCCCGGGCCTTGAATTTCCCAGGACTGAGCCTGCCTATTATAACTTGTGGTGTATAGGTTGAAGACAAAATTTATATATAAAAAAAAAAGATGGAAAAAAAAAATTTTAATGAAAAAAAAAAAAATCATTTTTTTTGTTTTTAGCCCTCAAAAGTCAGACTTAACGGTCCAAATTGGATGGAATAATAGAAATTAGAAAGCTTGGGGGGTAAACTGATTAAATTGAAAGGACAGAGACTAACATGAAATTACCCCCAAACCTTTGGGGGGTAAACTGAATTTAATCCAAAAAAATATAACATAATAAAAGTAAAATTTGGGAAGATCAGCTCAAGTTAAAACTCTGACGATATAGAAGTCACAGCACATATCTCATATTCTCATATAGTATGGGTTTGCACTTTGCAGCATGCCAACCCAAGTTTTACATTCTATCCCTTCAAGGACTCCACTACATAGCAAACGCAACCCCAACAAGAATGAAAATAAAATAATATGAATCATATCACCACCATAAGACAGGTGAATTCAATGTCAATCAAAATTCATAAACAAGAAGAGTAATCACATCTTTACAATTGTAATAGAACATAAGTTACAGGTGATTCAATGTCGATCAAAGAACTAGCCAACCAATTTATTATATGAACTTGCCAAAAGGGAAGGTAAATACAGCATGGCTTTGTATCAAGGTTATAATTTCAGGATGAAAGCATTCCCAGAAGAAATCTAGAATTATAAATATATGTTACAAAAGAAAGGAAAGGAGAAGCAAAGAATGAGAAAGGACAAAAAAAAAAGTTCTAATAATAATAGATGGATAAAATGCAACACTCAAATATCTGCCTAAAGTGGTTGAGAATACACAGAAAAAAGGCATTACTACTCTCAGACTCAGGTGGGTACAACCGTCCCTTGAGGGGGAGATGATTGCAACAAAAAAAACCAGACGGCTAAAGCCAACAAAAGCAACTGGACAAAAAAACATGAGCTAACCTTACATAATTTCTTCTGCATAGTAAAGACCTCTTCTGTCCCTAAAACATCTCCGCAATACTTTCCCAATTCCTCTGTTCGTTCTTTTAGCTTTGAAGCCCTAATTTGTGCTTCCCCAAGCTTGTTCAGTATCTGCGCTTGTTCTCCAGCTACTGCTTCTTGCTCCTCAATGAGTGCAATTTGGTCACCTGTAGCAAACTTCACCTTCTGTGTTGTAGTTTTTATTACAATATACTCAACCTCCGCTTCAATCTTTTGCCTGAACAAGCTCTCAACCTCAGCCTCTAGCTCTCTGTATTGTTCCTCCTGTAACTCTACAGTACTACCTGATTCTTCTTTAAAAGACTTGCTAATGTTAACAATATCTTCCAGTTCAGCAACCCTGGACTCCTTCACCTGAAGCCTAGCCCTAGTCTCATCCAGCTCACCTTCCATAAGTTTCACATGCTGTTTCAAACTCAATATCTGTGCTTCCAAGGAATTCGAAAAAGTTCGTCCAATCTTTTCAGAACCCAACTGGTCAGATAGATTGGATTCAATAATTTCCGGATCACTTGAAGAGGGGTCAATAGGCTTGACTGAATTATCACCTCGTAATATAGGTTCTTTCCCAATCTCCCCAAATTTCTGAACCTCTGCATGAGCACACATAATTCAATTAACAAAAGCCATAGCAGGAACTTCCCCAAAAATTGAAGCAAATTTCGAATTAAAAAAAAAAACTGGCCCCTCCAAAAGTTGTAAAAAAGAAGTCACAAATAGGTTTTGCAGGAATATGGAAGAAATACACTATTAACTTAATGAAAGAGAATGATCATTTCCATGAAAAAAAGCAAAGCTTCTACCCAACAATTAAAGAATTTGAGAAATTGTGCATCAGGTCTACTTTTGGAGGAGGCAAAAAATGAACCCCAAAAAGCAGATATGATAACCAACATGTGTAGAACAAGACACAACAAAAAGGATAATACACATTTTCTTGGAGAGAATGGAGAAAATATGGACACTTTTCCCTCAAAAAAAAAAAAAAAAGACAGTGAGATCATAGAAGCACCACTTCTGAGTTCTGAGAACACGAAAGACTGCTAAAACTTAGAACTTCAATGAACATGGGGGCATATATTAGCAAATAGTAAAATTGAGATCTAGGTTCCTGTAAATGTAACTAGCAAACAGCACAGTTTTACATAACGAGGTATCCAGCCATCTAATATAATGTTGCCTAATTCTAATATTTATGTGATTACGTATACCTTATCCTGATCATCCAGAAATGACTAAATCAAAACATTTTAAGGTTGAGAACTAATAAACACCGGAGAAGGAAAAAGAAGATTAGTAGACTTTACAAAAACAATGTATACTAATAGAAAAGCAATGTGGCAAATACCAGAACTGCCATAAGAAATCTTTCTAGGTTTGAGGTAGACTAACCTTTCTGGAGTGCTTCTTGTACAGTCTGGAAGTTGAACATAGACTCAGCTAGAGGATCCATATCCGCAAAGGACCCATGCTTCTTGCTTTTGCGTAGCTTACCCTCCCATGACAAGTCGGCATCTAAATCTTGTGAAAAATCTTCAACTTCTACCGCATTCTCTCTCCGATAACCAGTTTGAACTTCTTCACTGAATTGTTGCTCACTTGCATGAGCTTCATCACTATTTTCTCCTTCCTGACTCATTGATCTTCTACTTTGCTTCCCGTTACTAGACAGAGGTGCAGCCTGCATAAAGACAAAGTTGGAGCTTCTTGAGTCAGATTCCATGCTGGAATGAGAGTTTTCCTTCTCGATTTTGACCCCTCTATGCTTCTTACTGCTTTCACTCCGTCCCCTCCCCGGTTGAGCACTTTGAGCTGAATTACTCCAGCTCTTTGTGCTAGCATTCTTCACCCTATTCCGTGGTTGGCTTACTGGTACAGGCACGTCACTCCTGCCCTTTGGAGCACTGGCAGCTGTGGAAGACTTACTACTCCGATCCTCACTGTTATCAGAATCTGCACGAGCAGCAAAAACAGGAGCAACACCAAATCTAGAATCCAGACTAGCACCACCAAATCCAAAGCCATCAGCACCTCCCGAATTTCTCACCATATTCACGGATCCAACCGAGCCCTCACTGTTATTATGATCAACCTCAACCGGAGCATTCCTAGCCTTAACTGGAATTTCAGGACCCGACATACCCCGCTTCCTACTAGAATCATCTACTGAATTGCCACCTCCATCATTACCCAAAAGTCTCGGAATTCGCTTCCACCTCCTCAAGCCTTGCCCTTTCAAAGCAGGATTCGACCCTCCACCACCACCAGGTGATTTCCCCGCCGAAAGAGTCAAATCCACCGCTGGAGCTCTAGTCCCAGGTCCATTTCCAATCCCATTAGCACAGGACCCATTGTTCCTAACCTCAACACTATCCCCATCATCATCAACACCATGGGACACAGGTTCTGGGTTTACATGATTATCATCCACAGATTCACTCCCCAAATCCATAACACAAACAAAAACCCAGGGTCCCCAATTCAATTAGATCAAGATCGAGAACAAGAACAACCATCATTCCAGCTCATGGCCCAAATCTACCAAATATTCAAAACTCCAAATCAAAATTTGATCTTTCCTCTAGAAATCAAAACCACAATCAAACAAAAATCCCACACCACAAAATGATTGAAAAATTATATGCTTTAATAATTGAATTCTGGGAATTGGGTACGTACCATTGTTGGAATTAAATGAAGCTAAGATGATGATGAAGATTGAAGCGTGATGATAAACTGGGACGACATTGGAAACCCTAAACGGTGATCGGATTTGCGGTTTTATATTCGATGAGATTATTAATATTATTATTAAGGGAGAATATTTATGTTTTTTTGTAATGATTTTGATTTTAATTACGATAAGAAAGAAATTAATTAATTAAGAGGGGGATGTGAACGTGGGGGCGAATGAGGAGAGCCACATGCACGGCGGTGGCCCACATTTGGGCACCGCTGGCTATGACGAGGTCGGCTGGTTTTGTAACCATGGTTTGTTTTTGCTCTCTGGTCTCTATTCGTATTCGTATTCGTATTCGTATTTCATCCACCCCCCGACCGTACGTATTTGTTACCGGCTAATGAAGGTTTGAAGTTTCTACTGAACCGAAACGAAGTCGATCAAGGTAGGTATTGGATTTTGTATGATCAAAATTTCAAATCGAACCGAACTCAGTTTAGTGAAAAGAACGTCGTCTTGATACTTTTTTCAAAACGACGTTAATTTAGCTATGAGATCATAACACTGAATTTCTTTCTCTTCTCTTCATTTATCTAATTCTTCTTTCTTCCATGCCACTACCTCAATGCATCGACAAAGACATATTTTCTCAAAATTGACGGGCGAGTAAGTGAGAATTCATGTGGTAGAAGCTGGATAATGTTGTTTCCATTGTTTCTTCCTGGGATTTTTGTGCAAAATGAATGCTTGATCATAAAATCAACCGAATGTAACTTAATTAAGCTACTAACTCGTAACCTTGATAACATAACAACCAAAATCAAATATCCAATTTGATTTGATCCAATTCTAAATAAACTAAATCGAAATTATCCAAACGAACTTCTTCTTTGTGTTGGTAAAAACAATAATTCTTATCCCCACCCTGCCCATTTCATGATATCCGCAAGATTTAGACTAGTGGCATACACGGTGTTGGTTATTCCAAATAACCCACAGACCACAACTGACCAACACATGTTTACCAAATATACAAACACATGTTACCTTGTGTCATAATTTACGTCTATTTTCTTAGGGGAGTTATTATTATAATTACATGTTGACAAATTTGGGAGAATTTCACAAATGGTCACTCAACTATAACTCATTCGACACTTCGGTCACTCAATTTTCAAGTATATCACTTTGGTCACTCAACTATTATTCTGTCAATCACTTTAGTCACCAAATGGACATCTTGTCTCGCTTTAATCACTTCTCCCAATCATTCCAATTCATACTTCTCAATTTTTTACAATTGGTCGGACGAAAATATCTTTGATATATATATATATATAATTTTTTTTTTTTTTTTTATCAAGTGAAATATCATTCAATAAAACTGTAATTACAACGGTCCCGCAATTACAGCACCCAAACTGTAATTTTTTTTTTTTAATGAAAAAAATTAACAGAGTGGCTAAAGTGAATAATAAAGTTAAAGGTGAGTAACCAAAGTGATATATTTAAAAAGTGAGTGACCAAAGTGTCAAACATGTAAAAGTTGAGTGACCATTTGTGATATTCTCCCGACAAATTTAAAACTTGAACTCTAAAGTAATTAGAAACAGAGTGCAAATGTGAAAGAGTAGTACACACCAAAATAGTGGTATATCTATCTTATTTAAGGAATCTGTGATTTAACATGTCCAACTTCGTAGGATTTGGGACCCAGGAGACATCTTGATTGTAATTTTGCTCAAGTTTGCTATTATCTCTATTTTGGGTGTGCTGCTTTTAATTTCAGGTAGATTGATCATTTCTACATTCTACAAAGAGTCTCAGTACAATCATGTTGTGAGTACCACAATTGAGTGCCTTGGCGAGCAGTGTGTTTTAGGCTGGGACGAGTTTAGTTTTGATTGGTTCGCCGATTTCTTGCACACCCGGATTGCAGATTCTGATGGTATGGTCTACAAATCTCAAGGTCGGGACAATGCTATTGTTGGTAATTATCTTGAGGAGGCTGAGGATTTACCTTTAGTTTTTGCTAGTTTCTTTGTTAGTGTTTCAGAGCCTTGTTTTATTGTACAAGGACAACTTGTACGTTGGTGTAGTACACCTTCTGATTTGTCCTTTCTTAGCTCTAGGGTCATGTCGGATATGGCCTTTGTATGCTCCCTATGGGGATGCCCTCATGAGCGATTTCTATCGCTAATTCAATGAACTTTTCCTTTAAAAAAAAAAAAAAACATGTCCAACTTCGTAACAATAATGTGATTCCAACTTATCCAAGACCAAAACCGAATAATTGAATTGAGTTTTTATGGTTAGTCCAAGTGGTAAGGGAGAGTGGAAAATTGAGTTAAAATTTGTTGATTAAGGTTCCACTCCCTCCAATGTAACAATATACATATTTTAACGTGACTGCAATATTACCTCATCATGCAATAATACCTTCTTCTTCTTCTTTTTTCAAATTAAAGCGACCTCATTAATCATTATGCAACAATACTATAACAACAGGTTGGAGTAAGGAACATACTTCCACTTACAAGAAGAAAACTTATGACAAGAACATATAATTTTGCACAACAATATTGATGTGCCATCTATATTCAAAGAAAAGACAGCTTTAGCGTCGAGAGTTTGCAATGAGGAGGTGCTTGAAAACCGTAATAGCAATGAATGTTACGTGGTGGATCAGCTTTCATTTCCTATATCATCTTTTTTCAAGGTTGCTAGCTTCATCGGACGTTCGGCATTGGCCGAGATTGGGTGTGCTCGGCTTCTACCTTGTTGTGATTGTCACTTTTTGATGTGACTGACATATTTCCCATGCCTTTCGAGTTTGGACTAGAACTGCTAATGCAAGGCCGATCTGGAGGTTATGTTCACGTTGATGTCTACGACCATGCAAGATCGGAGTCGACATCGATCGCCTTCCTATATGTGGCGGCCGGTGAGGAGTTTGGATCCGGCATCGACTCTAGGAGGTGGTTAATTGTGTGGTGAAGCTTCGTGGAGCTTGGTAGTTGGAGGTTATTTTTAAGTATTGTAAGGATTTTGGTTTGTATAAGTAGGGTACTGCTGAGAGGTGGTGTCGGTGCTAATACTTGTAAACGGTAGTGGAAGAGGTGAAATGGTGGCAATGGCTCTTTCTCATACCACATTATCAGACAAAGGTACTGCCATGTATGTCTGCTCATTTCTTTCCAGAATATTTAGTGTCATCTATACACGTTCCTAATGCGTATCGAGTCAAAATAACATAATACATGCACAAATTTCATATCTATCTACTCACCCACAACCTATTTATTATCTTCTTTCCTAAGCTAGCTTAGCTGATATGTATTCCTTCAATCTAGCTTATTAGGTTTGATGGCATAATGGGTCTTCTTCAATGACCATATAACAAAAATTTCAAAGTATTGTGAACACATTATCGATACTTTAGAATTAGGACTTCGGTCACTGTCGTCTCGTTACTCAGACTATGTAATTAATTCTTGTAGAGGCTAATCAAAGAGCAAAAAGCATATGCAGAGAGATTAATCCCACTCTTGCTAGCTTAGCTACATTGTGGTCTAATTATGAGACAATCAATTAAGCAAACTCATATCCTCATATAAAGCGAAAATTCTACTATAGACCACAGTGCAGGTGAACCACGATTATATTTGGTGCGTGTGCCTGAACAGCACGCGCAGTTATCTGGAGAGTGGACGAAGGAATCTGAAGTCGTGGGACCAGGGGCGGAACTAAGTGGCAGACTATATGGGCTCAAGCCTAGACAATTTTTTGGGCAAAAACCACTGAGTATATATATATATCTACCTTCAGCCCATACCCAAAGGAAAAAAAAAAATTTAATTGGGAGGTAAAAGTCGCGTACTCCCCCAACCACAGCAGCTCACTTCTCTCCTCTGTGGTCGAGACATCGAGTGCTTCTCTCCTCTCTTCGCCTCCTCGCGTATGTTTCACTCAACGGAAATAACCCTCCTCCGCCTTTTCTTCTCCACCTCTCCCTTCCATTGCCCGATCCAGTGCCCAACTGCCTAAGGTTTCTCTCATTCTCCTTTACGCCAATTTCTTGTCTTGTTCGATTTTCTTAATGTGGGTTGCTCCACTTTTTTATTAATCATTTGCATCTCTATGCTATCTCACTGATTTAAGAACCAAATTTAACCTCAGAGCCACTTGACCACTTATGTTTTGATTTTGGGTGTTTGGCGTATTACATTGAGTTGTCCTCTGGTTGATTCCATTTCACTTGAGCTTCCCATTTCAGCTGACATTGCAGATTTGATGCATGATGTCATGAAAATTACTGATTTTCTTTGTCAGTCATTGCAAAAAAAAGCCATAGACATCTTGAATGCTCTCAATTTTCTTTTAAGAGAAAATTACTGCTTACTCCCTATACTTATAGGGTTTCGTCGTTTCAGTCCCTGATGTTCGAATTTCACCTAAAAACTCCTCGAACTCTCAATTTCCTCCAAATTAGTCCCTGCCGTCAACCTCCGTCCAAATTATCGGTTAACTTGCTGACGTGTCATTTTTTTTACGCAAAAATGTCTTTTATACCCTCATTTACTATTTTTTATATTTATTTATTTATTTTTCTCTTTTTTTTTTTCTTTCTCTTTTTTTTTTTACGTCTTCTTGCTCTCTCTCTGTCTCCAGACCATCGCGCATCTTCCTCATTCTTTCTGATTTCTCTCTCGGCTAGGGTAGAGATCGCTGCCATAGGATGGAGACTTATAAGCGAGGCGCTGGGTTTCGGTGATTGCGCTTGGTGGTTCCAATTGCGGCCTTGCTCGTAATCTCCTCTTCTCATCAATCAGATCGTTCTGATCTGATCTGGTATGGGAGGTTGTTTCGGATGCAGTGGTGTAGAGGTGATGGGGCGGCAAGTGGTCGGCCAATTGATTCAAAGGCCAACGAGGAGGCTAAGGGTTTTGATGTGTCGGCGTTGATCCGTGATCTGACGGTGGAGGGACGCAGGGTATGATGCCATGCGGCGGCGCAGCAAGGCAGGGTATTTGGCAAAGTCTGGGAGCCGCGTCTTTGCCTTTCTCGTCCAAACCGGTAATGAATTAATGACTTCCGGTGAAGCCCGTCTTTCATAATACTGGCCCTCACCATTACCGCCTCAACCGTCTTCTTCTTGTTCTTGTTCTTCTCCTTCTCCCTCACTTTCATCTTCACTTCCCCAACCGGAGACTCCTCTGATCTCGACAGCTTGGTAAGTCTTTCTTCTTCTTTTTCGAGTTGCATTTCTTGATCTAAATCATTGCTGATTCCTAAAGTTTGATTCTTTTGTGGTTGATTTGGGGGTTTAAGGTTTCAATTCAGGTTTTTTTGGATTAGGATCTTCGAGTGCTTCTGCAAAAATACCAGCAACAGTTCGATATGGGTTTTATGATAATCTAACCTTGTTGCTTATCTGGGTTTTATGATGGTAAATGGTATTGATGTTCAAATTTGTGATTGAATTCGGCTTTTGAATTTGTGATTAAATGGTAGCCTCTTGCAATTACTCTATATCTAGTTTTTGTTGTTGCCTAGAAAGGCCAGGTTTGGAGTTTGTTGACTAATTGCTTGTTTGTTTTGTCAATTTTGAGTTTTAGTTTGTTTGTTGCTTGTTTGCGTTGAATGAAATCTTTGGCCTGACATTAATTGAATTCAAATGAGTTGAATTCAAATCTTTAACCTGACGTTGGCGTTGTCAAAGGTTTGGAAATGGAGAGAGAGCTAGGTTTGTTTTTGGAAGAAGAAGATGAAGATAAACAGAGGAGTGGGTGGGAGAAAAATAGAACAAGATAAAAAAAATAGAGAAAAGAAAATAAATAAATATTAAAAAAACAGTAGGTGAGGGTATAATAGACATTTTCACGTGAAAAGAATGCCACGTCAGCTATTTAACGGATAATTTGGACGGAGGTTGACGGCAGGGACTAATTGGGAGGAAATTGAGAGTTCGAGGAGTTTTTAGGTGAAATTCGAACGTCAGGGACTGAAACGACGAAACCCTATAAGTATAGGGAGTAAGCAGTATTTAATCCTTCTTTTAATAACAAAATCAAAACTTCAAGATATGAGAGAAGATGGTTGGGATGATTTGATTATGAGAGTTGAATCATTTTGTTGTGAGTATGATATTATTATGCCAGATATGTCTGCTCCTTACAAGAAAAGTACAAGGGCTTGTGAACAAAATATTACAAATGAGCATTATTATCGGGTCAAGACACTTAATACTTTGATAGACTTTCAGTTGGCAGAGTTGGATAGTAGATTTACAAATAATTCGTTGGAGTTCCTTATTCTTAGTGCTACATTTGATCCACGTGATAATTTTCGATCATTTAAACGTGAAGATGTTTGCAATCTTGTTTTGAGGTTTTATCCTCATGATTTTACATCATATGATATGTTTGCTCTAGATATGGAGTGTGGGTATTTTCTAGCAGATATTCAGAAGGATCCAAGATTTGCCAACACAACTACTGTGTCTGATTTGTGTCGGCGGTTAGTTGAATCAAGAAAGTCAGCATTCTTTCCTATAATTTATAGATTGATTTGTCTTGTGCTGACTCTGCCAGTTTCTACAGCAACAACAGAGAGAACAATTTCATCTATGAACATCATAAAAAACAAACTTCGAAATAAGATGGAAGATGAGTTTTTCGATGATTTGATGGTTCTCTACATCGAAAAAGTAATCATCGAAAAAGAATTTGCCGATAGCATTGATAATGATTCTGTGATTGCTAAGTTTGAAGTGAGTGGGCCTCGTAGGATACGATTTAGTTAGTTTATTGTTGTTTTACAACAAATGTATGCTTGTAGTTTTTAATTTACGGGGTTTGGTTTTATGTCCCCTCCGTTGCATGTTTTGATTGAAAATAATAAAGGCGTGAGGATGAGCCTCCCACTGGATTCCAAACCTTAAAAAAAAAAAAATAATAATAATAATTTGTGCACTTCTAATTAGCCTAGACAAGAATTGGATCCTGCGTGGGACCCACTCTTCTGCAACTGTATGCACCTGATTTGGGTTGTTCACTACTCACCGACTTCGTCCCTTCTCGTTCCTTCCGTCCTCCTCGAGGGTTCCTTCATCCTCTTCCATTAAACCACCTGCACAACAGAGACCACTGAGGTAGAGTAGATCACATCCACAACTCAACCGATCCACCACCCAACCGTTGTAATCAGAGAAGTTGAGCTCCCTGGTGAAAAAGCTTCGAGAAGCTACTAGAACTAGGGTGGTTATCGAACTGAATCAGCTTCGAGATGTGATGGTTAGTGGTACTGGGTCCTGAAGTCACCGGACCCATGTTCACCGATTCCTTGACAACTTTAATTGTGCTGGCCTGGTTGTTGTTGATCCACAACGATGACGGGTCGTTCTTGCCCTGATCGGCGACGCTACCCATAGACCAAGAACCGACTTTAAGGTTATTAAAACCAAACAATACTTGGACCTTGTTCATCAGATCCGAGCTCCGTCGAGCCCAATTTGACAACCCCATTCGCCGTCGGGACGCAGACCATAATCTGTAGGCTGAACACCTGACCTTGTCTAGCCTGCTCGCACAATAAGGCGCCGGAATGAAAAAAGCCTGACCCGGCAACCCGCCACCGTTGATGAAGTTCTGGGTCATGGAAACAAGGAAGAACCATTTTGTATCAGTGATCTCCTGATCTACAACGTCGTCCTTGGCGGTGGTGTCGACCCCGGAAATCAAAGAGTTGAGGTCTCTCAGCACTTTCTTCCGGTACTCCTTGCCGCGATCTCTTCTTCCACGTCGTACCGAACACTCCGGCATCCTATCTCCACCGGCCAGCAGCTCCCTCTCGCTTGGGCCACGACGCCTTAACCACCCTCAATCTCATCTGCAACCTCTGCGACATACGCGGCATCGAAAAGTCCGATAAAGATGGGTTGTATGTGGATCTATACCTCTGCATAACCAGCCGCTGTTTAATAATTGTACGTGTCGGTTAGGCGTCGAATTTCCGCTTGGTGCAGGTGGACCATGGTCCACATAAGACTCTTCGCATAAAAAGCTACATAGTTGTTCTCGATGTTTTAATATTGGAGAAGATGGAGAAATATATTCACCAAAAGCCAAAGACCAAGCCCAGAGAGACTCTTAATTTATTGAAAAGAGATGAAGCTTTTTCAATAGGATCGACTGAGATTAGAAAACTGTTGCTATAGAAGGATTCTGGTTGAAACATTTTATCCGTCTCGGAAAGACTTTCCAGCTTTTGCCAATCATGCATTCCAAGTGAAGGTATCAAATCATAGATTAGAATTTATATTATATGCTCTAACTTTTAACGAATCTATGGTTTATCGATCTGGTTCCACATAGCTAGCTAGGTAGCTACAGTGATATGATTGATGAATATATATAACGGCTAACCTTAAAGGACCATTTGAGCACCGCAACAAATTAATAAAGGAAAACATATGATATTATTTATTGTCAATTCGTATAGTTGTATAAATAGGTCTAACATGGTACAAGAATAATTAGTCTATTTAGACTCAATTGGGCAGTAATACAAATATAACTTTCCATTAGTTTGCTAGAGCAAGAGTGCTAGAGTATTTTAGTCTTGATAAACATTGAATCATAGTTTGCTAGAGGTAGAATACTAGAGTGTAATTCAGTGAGTAATTATTATGATCATTATATTGGTCTAAAGGACTAGATGAGGGAACTAATCTATTAATTAATAGTCACTGATGATAGAATATCGATTAGATTAGTGTGGACATGCAATTTTAGTTTTTTTTTTCTTTTTTAATTCTTGTAGTAAGACCAAAATTATGATATTTTGAGTCAATTCTATTTTTATTTATTTTTAACTTATAATTGAATCTCAAGGTCCATCCTTAAAATCTAAACTAAAACAAAAGAATAACATAGTTATACATTGACAAATTGACTGGTATGGACCGTATGGATTTGCCTTCCTTTGTTTAAATAAATGTCTTCAACATGCCTCCTACTAATCAAAGATTTTAACTAAAAAAATAAAAATACTTTTTTGACATGCTTAATTGATTTTATTATTAAGTTTTTGCGATGAGATAAATTCACCTCGCATGAGTATAATTACATTTAAACATTGTAATACCATGTTTAATTACAAACTGTTGTAAATAATTATGGCTAATATCATGTAAATAGATGGAGAGTCATATATGTCTTTCACTATAGATTAGTGATTGATAGGATTGTGAATAGGAGTAATTGACGTTGCTATTAAACGTTGCCTATTTGTATACATCATGTACTCCTATATAAACCCCCTCAAGGTGAGATGAATAGACACATTCTATTCTCTGTGTCCAAACTCTCTCTCTCTCTCTCAAAAACTTTTCTGTTTTACAACACGTTATCAGCACGAAAACTCTAACCCAAGCCATAGCCAGGAAAACCCCCCCTGCTGCAGCCTGTTTGCACGCCCCGAAACCTCTTGATCGGGACCTCAGATCAAAATCTTTCCTTCATGAAAGTTGTTCATCTCTGCCTCTTCTATCTGCCCTCCAAATTTCAGCCCTATTGGAGTCGTTTTGAGACCTGTACACCATTCGAAGTGGGAGCTGTTCAGAAGAGAATCTGCTCTGTGTTCACGACTAACTCTAAGATTTGGATCGAATAGCTTTGAGATTCGGGGTTTCCTACCAGAAGAGGTGAATAGCTCTTGGATTGGCTGAGAAGACAACCTTCTCAGTTCTGCACACATAAGCTGAAGATTCATCCGTCCTTCATCAAGTAATGTTTTCCAAAATCTAATTTTATTCATGCTTATTGAGCCTATTGATTGAACATGAAAAATCCTCCATGATGCATGAACCCTAAATTCTGATTGTTTTATTTGGAATATATATACCTGTTCATGTTTTGGATTGTTTGATTGGAAAAGAAAAGAGAAAAATTTATGGACTGCAACTATATATCTGTAGTACTTGGTCCAGTAGTACCAAATCAATATCAGTAACATCAATTCAACAAGAAAGAAAAAGCTAAAATAGGTACCAACTCAACATGTTGTCCGCTGTACCACTATGGCAAGTTAGTATGTGTTAACACTATTTAGTATTAATTCTGCCAGAAGCAGATTTGAGGCCAATTAATTGGTGATTGATCAACTCGTGATTTGATTTTGATTGATTTTATCCAAAGCAATTACCATAGTAATTTATGCTCATTACCACAATCACTTCATTATCACATTGAGACAATTCTGAATTATTGCGTGAATTATGATAGAAGAATTATGGGCTTAATTTTTGGTTTCACAAATTTGAATTATGCCATTATAATTCCTTATGCTAGAAGTATTATGGGCTAAATTATTACGCGATTATTACATAAACATTATGCCAGAAGCATTTACCCAATTTATTACCTATACGAAATGCCAGAAGCATTAATGGGATTTGAACCCATTTCCTTAGGTACATAACCGCTGTATTAATATTATGATTTAATAACATATATTGAATTTAATTATGTTATAATTGTTAATATTAAATGAGGCTGAGTCAGAAGCTCAAATCAAGCCCAAAGTCACAACAACAAATCCGAGCCAGAAGCTCAAGCCCAAGTTGCAAGACCAGAACAGAAGCTCACCACATGTTGCCATGACAAAAGTTATGAATCTTCTCAAACTAGGCTCATCCAGTTGGATGTGATGTCTCGGCAAGGTTCAGATGAGGCTGTGTACTTAAGAGAGCCTCGCTCCACCTAAACCTCATCTTTCCTTACCTGATCGTATTCAATTGGAGTTACCGAAATGGTTGAGTAATAACTTTTCTTTCCTTGGCAGACCAGCTTGAGCCCAGCAGGCCCACTCTCCCTCTGCGGGACCTAGCAGCCCAGCAGGCCTCACACACCATTTGACTTACGTATGAAAGCCCGGGTCACAAGCCTGCAGACTAAGCCCGATAGGCTTCACTACCAAGCCCACTCCTTCTTTGGTCCAGCAGAATCAAAATAAAAGGAAAAATGATTTCATATTGTAAATAGATTCACCATATCTAATATATGTAATTAATTGCCAGAAGCATTTATTCACATAATTGTGTGATAGTTAATATGTTAAATTAGTAGCATGCAATTAATATCTCAATTGATTTGTGATTTTTATTTATCCAAATTTGTGAGATTATTTCAATTTGCTCAATTCAATGTTATTGTGTTACTTGTCTAAATTTTCGCACTAGAATATGTGTAGAAAATGCAGGTACCTAATGAACTAGAAGTTCTAAATGAACCAGTAGTTCATACATATATCGAACTTGTAGTTTCGATAATGCCGTTTAAGAAACTTGAAGTTTCCTTCATAAATTCACCACATGATAAAACCAGTAGATTTTACATGTCTAATCCGATTTTTCATACCATGTTATAGAACCTGAAGTTCTCATTACTTGCTTATGGATGATATTACCCAAAACACTAATATTATTTGTTCCTTTCCTGTAAGAAATTTTAAATCTCAACATGTTTGACTTTGTTGCTTTGGAGGTCTCGAGAAGAAACTATCTAAAGTGAACTCAAGATGTGAAAATTCATCTGATTGCAAAGAAGATGAGATCAACAATCAATGCTAACAATGTCGTCATTGAGGCTTTTAATATGAGTGCCATAATTTTCAAAGGAAACATATGGAGAAAACACTCCAAGTTGAGTATCCGATGAAGAGGATACACAGACTCTTTGGGTCGCTCTAGAAGAGCACTTTCACCATTAGATGACCATTTTCTTGCTTGAAGCAAGACATAATTGGCAGAACGAAATTAGCCCATATGACCATCTGCCACTTGGCCAAAGCCCAAGAGGCCATGTAATCAGGCTCCACGTGGCCAAGGCCCACGTGGTAGGAACCATGATGCCATAACTCAGCAAGCCCAAGTTGAAAGGAACACTGGTCCGACCCGCTGCCACCAGAATCAGCATGATCTTTGTTATCAATGTGGAGGAATTGACTACTGGTCCCGCACCTGTTGTGCGATAGCCTAAGCAGTAGATGAGTATTAAGCCGGTTGCGGAACTCGATATACCAACTTTATTGAAGGGTCATTTTCTATCGATTCCACACTAGAGATCACGGATTTTCAGGCAGTTACTGAACATACCGAGGATTAGAACTCGAAGACATAGGTATAATTGGCCCCTTGTGCCATATCTATTTCATCTTAATGAATGAAACATCTTCGGATTTTGGTGATTTATGTTTTTCAATTATTTTGGATTATAGAAATGCGGTTATGTTCGAATATATTTAATTCAATAAACTTATTCATACATGTGATCCATTGAATTAAATAAATGAATAGGCATATTCTGTGGGGAAGTTTGTTGTCTGGTTAAAAGTGCTATTACGCACACCATACTCCTAGATCGGAGATATTTTTCAAACTTATTGTCTATTCATACCTCTGTGACAACCGTATCAGGCCAATCCAACCTGATAGAGGGTTATGGCAAAACCCACTATATGTTGTCCAATGGTACTGAACCTACCATTAATGAGGCCTTATAATCTCCATGTTCCAGAAGAATGTTATTGAGTATTAAGGATATTCGAACCAACGGTTATCACGCTGAAATCACTGAGAAAAATGAGTGTAATATCTTTGCATAACCTCCAAGTGTGTGGCCAGAAGCGTACATGGGAGAAAATTGAAATCTGTTAGCTAGAAGCTAACTAATTCAAGCAACTACTTGCTATGGCATGACCGTTTGGGACACCTAGGTCAAAGTATGATGCACCGTATCCTCAATTCATCGCAGGTGCATCCCCTTCTGAATAAGGGTCTTGTATATAATGACACGCTATGCCATACTAGACCATCATATGCAAAGATTAGTACATACACCACCATTTTTCTGCACAGAATGCAAGGGAAATTTGTGGACATATATATCCAACCATCATGTGGACCAGTTAAATATTAATGGTTTTTGGTTGATGTATCAACAAAGTGATCACATGTTACACTATTGTCCACAAGAAAACGCTGCTTTTGCTAAACTCTCACCCAGATCATGAAATTGAGGGTTCACCACTCGGATTATCCCATAAAGTCTATAAGACTTGATAATACCAGAGAGTTTACATCGAAGTCTTTAGATGATTATTGCATATCCCTTGGGATTGATGCTGAACATATAGTTCCCTATGTTCACACCCAAGATGGTCTTGCAAAATAGAATCTTGGTAATGCGCACCAAGCTTCTAGTTTTTGCGTGGGGCTATGCAATCTTGCATGCAGCTATGTTGGTCCTGTTGAGGCCCACTGCTACCCAACCTTACTCCGCGTTACAGTTGGTGACTGGGTACGAACCTGATGTTTTGCACTTACGCGCATTTGGGTATGCAGTCTGCGTGCCAATTGTGCCGTCACAACGTACAAAATTGGGTCCTCAACAAAGGATGGGCGTGTATGTCGATTATGAATCTCATCCATTATGTGCTCTTTAGAGCCCTTGACAGACGATCTCTTTACCGCTAGATTTGCGGATTGTCACTTTGATGAGACAGTCTTCCCGCCGTTAGGGGGAGATAAGAACGTCACCGTTCCTGATGAACGGCGTGAATTAACATGGAATGTCCCCACAATGTCTCATCTTGATCCCCAAACCGCATGAAAATACTGACGTGCGGACAATTCTAGATCTATAGAGACACTTTCTCTGATCTAGCTAAAGTGACGAGATCACATATACCTGCTGCAAATGTGCCTGCAAGGATAGATGTCCATGTAGGACGCGTCGCCCCAGATGGACGAGGTACGACCATGGCGGCTAACCAATCACATGTCCCTGCCCAGAAGCGAGGTAGACCACTAGGTTCGAAGGATTCTTATCCCCGGAAGAGGGTAAAACTGGCACCAACGAATCCACTAGACATCGCGATCTCAACTGATCCATCTCACGAGACAATTCCGGATTATGGGTCCGTCCTAGAAGAGACGACGTTGGGGGACGCTCCAACGTCTGAACCCACTCCCGAGAATAGAGAAATCTCGGTAAATTATGCATGCTTAAGTGAGATATGGAATCGGAATGAGATTATCATCGATGATATATTTGTATTCGCAGTAGCTACCGAAATTATAAAGAGCGATGACATCGAACCTCGCTCCGTTGATGAATGTCAATGTAGAGACGACTGGCCAAAATGGAAAGAAGCAATCTAGGTCGAATTAGATTCCTTGACAAAGAGAAAGATGTTTGGGCCTGTCGTTCCCACACCTCCCCATGTTAAACCTGTAGGATTTAAATGGGTATTTGTAAGGAAGCGTAATGAGAAAAACGAGATTGTGATACACAAGGCTCGTCTAGTGGCGCAAGAATTTTCTCAACTCCCTGTGATTGATTACGAGGAGGCGTATTCTCTCGTAATGGACGTCATAACGTTCCGCTACCTTATCAGTTTGGTAGTTTCTGAAAAACTGAATATGCAGCTTATGAATATGGTCACAGCTTATCTCTGTTGGGATCACGATACAGAGATATACATAAAAGTTCCTGAAGGGCTTAATATACCCGATGCAAATAGTTCTAGACCACGGAACACGCTCTTCATTAGTTTTGAGGCGTTCACTTTATGGATTGAAACAATCTAGACGGAGGTGGTATAACCGTCTAAGTGAATATTTGATCGGGATGGGATATGTGAATAATAAACTATGCCCATGCGTGTTTATTAAGGAAACAAGTTCCGAGTTTGCAATTATGATGGTCTATGTCAATGACATAAATTTGACTGATACTCCTGAAGAAATCAAGGAAACCGCAAAACACCTGAAGTCGAAATTTGAGATGAAAGGCCTTGGGAAACAAATTATTGTCTCGACCTGAAGTCTGAGGACAGTGCAGATGAAATTTTGGTCCATCAACCAAATTACATCTAGAAGATGTTAAGACGCTTTAATGAGGATAAAAGCGCATACCCATAGTCGTCCGAAGTCTAGAAAGAACCGTATCGTCCTGCAGATGATAACGAAAGATATTGGTGCTAGAAGTCCCATATCTAAGTGCAATAGGCGCATTATTGTACTTGGCTCAATGCCCTAGATAGGACATCTCATTCGATGTGAACTTGTTAGCTAGATATAGCTTTGCGCCAACACGCCGCCACTTGAATGGCATAAAAGACATTTTTCGCTACCTTAGAGGTACAACGGATATGAGCTTATTCTATCCCTACGCATCAAGGAATGGATCAAACCCCCTTGATCCTCAGAATGATGCTTGCCTTGTTAGATATGCTGATATAGACTATCTATCAGACCCGCACAAGGCACGTTCCCAAACTGGTTATGTCTTTACCATTGGGAATACTGCAATTTCTTGGAGGTCTACGAAATAGACACTTGTTGCTATCTCTTCGAATCATGCTGAGATACTAGCTCTTCACGAAGCAGTATGTGAATGTACATGGCTAAAAGCCGTTACAAAGCATGTTCGAAGCACATGTGGACTGCATTCCACCACTGATGAACCAACCATTATCTACGAGGATAATGCTGCTTACATAGAGCAGATAAAGATGAGTTTCATCAAAGGAGACAACACCAAACATATTGTACCGAAGTTCTCCTTCAATTAGCAACAACAGGAGCATCAGAAGATTGAAGTTAAGCAGATTTGATCTGAAGACAATCGTGCAGACCTTTTCACCAGGTCAGTACCAAAGTCTACATTTCAGAAGCATGTTCAAGGTATTGGTCTACGTAAACTATCTGAATTACCTAACATGTAATTTTCAGGGGGAGTCGAAATCAGGGGGAGTATCCCGAAGCATACACATTTGACCATCGTGTACTCTTTTTGTCCTTCGTCCAGGGTTATTTTGTCCCACTGGGTTTTGTTACCTGGCAAGGTTTTAACGAGGCACATCTTTAGCATGGTCACCCCACTTATACTACATCCTGAAGATGCTTTGATTCGACATATACATGCATTTGCTCATCTTTTCCCTTCGACCACGGGTTTCTCCCACTGGGTTTACCGGGCAAGGTTTTGGTGTAGCAACTCTAAAGCATACATCTCGTAGACATACTATCTACTTATGATGCTGATAAGAAGACTTCACCTATCTCTGTTGTGATACGACTACTCCACATTCACGCGCGTTGTGCTCTTTTTCTCCTTCGACCAAGGTTGTTTTTCTCCCACATGGTTTTTATTACTTGGCAAGGTTTTTGACAATGCAACTTAGAAGCGCTCAGCCTAGGCAACACTATTGACATGAAATATCCAAGGGGGAGTGTTGTAAATAATTATGGCTAATATCATGTAAATAGATGGAGAGTAAATATATGCCTTTCACTATAGATTAGTGATTGATAGGATTGTGAATAGGAGTAATTGACGTTGCTATTAAACGTTGCCTATTTATATACATCATGTACTTCTATATAAACCCCCTCAAGGTGAGATGAATAGACACATTCTATTCTCTGTGTCCAAACTCTCTCTCTCTCTCAAAAACTTTTCTGTTTTACAACACAAACTAAATTTTTGTTATAACCAAACACTTTCACTCTTCTCAATTTATGCCACTACTAAGCATAGTTTTGCCAACCTTGCCAAAAAAAAAAAAAAAACAAACAAACAAACTAAGCTTAATAGCTTATGGCATGGACAGATCTAAAGTCCAATATAAATAATGTTTCATGCACATTGCACACTCACACCATAAAAGGTATACAATTCACCGCCGCCACCACCACCACCATACAAGCTTTCGAACCCTATCTTGTGGAAGAGGCGAAAAGCCAATGGCCTTAACCACAAAGCTAAAGGGAAAGCCGGTATGCACACAATTCTTATATAACTAATCTAAAGAAGTGATAAAGAATGTGACTTTTAAGTGTATTATAAACTTACAGAGTTCACTCATTACCAGATATTTTTACTATGGGTGAGATAGACGGTAAATGTACTATTCTGGTCATTGGAGAATCCTCTTTACCTGAGAATTTCACAGTGATTTCACTCCACAATGACAGTCCTCCTCTTCCTCAGTCCTCAGTCCTCAGTCCTCAGTTGGACTGGTCTTCAGTCCAATTTCCCATGCAAATAGATTCAAACTCTGTCTGATGACGACAACACACAGAGAGAAGAAAACCCTGCAATTGCCAATTATATAGGTTTTGGGAAAATAACATATTAGTTTATTCTTTTTTGGTGCAAAAAAAAAATATAGTATTATTTCCATACTTGCTCAATTTGAAACCCATGAACCCCATTACCAACAAGCTCTGAGCTATGGTTCCTCCCCCAATGTCTTTTTCTCCAAGTGCTCTCTGACCAATCTTTGGCTTCTGTGACAACTAATGAGAGAGCCCCATGTTTATTACATTAACAATTAGGGAGAGATTAATCTGTCCAGCACATAAAACAAAAAGAAATTGGCAAACCCCAGAACAAATTATTAGATTATTAGGGCAGTATTAATATAGTAATCCTATGCATTTAACCCTCATCTTCTGCAACTTCTTTTTAAGCACCATTTTTTTAATGTTTCAAAAACCATACAGATCCAACCCATACATTCATACATTAGATTCCTCCTCCATCTCTATACAGCTTGTTCATTACACAGAAAGAGAAACACAAGGAGATGGGCTTCTGAGGTTTTTTTTTGTTGCAGCAAAGTAGGACCTCCCTTTTTGATCTTAGCCTCTTCTCTAAGGTAACAAAGCTCAATGATTCCTTTGATTAAATGTTGCACCAGTTTGGACTGTTATATTGATTTGCTTGTGATTCTGCATATTTATCCTCCATTATTTCTGAGCATAAACTTAAATGATTGAAATCTTCACAGCCTTCACAGGCATATTAATGCATGAAAGAAGAAGAAGAAGGGAAAAAGAAAAGAAAAAAAACCATCATTGATTTCACACTCCTGGTCAAATGTGCAGGATAAAAACAAGTTCTGGCTCTGACCCAAAAGAGAGGGACAGAGGCCCACAATGATGGACATCAATGGCTGCAGATTTCTACTGTTTTGAGTTTACTGTTGCATTCATCTTCTGCCAGAATCTCTGAGTCACCCCCTAATTGCATCTTTCAAGCTTAAAAAGAAAAGCCCAGAAGCCAAGAAAGGCTTACCTATTCTGATTCTTTGATTCTCACAATGTTCAGACAACACATTACAGAGAAACACAAGCAGAGTTTAAAGTACTGAAAGTGACACAAAGATAGATCTAAAGCTTCAAGTCCTACCACCATGAATGAAGAACAAGCATCAAAATCTCCTCCTCAACTAGACGCCATGGTCTCCAATGGCCTCACCATCAAAATCTCCTCAAACACTTCCACCACCAAAACAACAACAGGTAAAGACAGTTCCTTGCCTTCTCCAAATATTCAATCCTCACCTATTTACTCTCCTTCTCTAGTCTCTCCACCTTCCTCAGCATTTGTCTCAGCTCTTCAGTCCCCATATATTTCCCCAAGAGTCTTAAGCCCAAAACCCCAAGATAGCCCAACTCACCAACAACCCTCACCACCCATCTCCTACACTCACTCAGATGACATCCCAAGCAGTTCATACACACCCCCATCAGACCAGTATGAGTACTCAGATAATGACCCAATGAAGCTCAAGTTTGATTCTTCAGCCCCTCCCAGAATTTCGTTTTCCTTTCCGGTCCCAAGAATTTCCTTTGCCAAAGGAGGGTCTGTTTCCCCTGCTCGAAACTCCAACGCCAAGCTGAGAAGCTGTGACGTCTACATTGGGTTCCATGGCCAAAACCCGAACCTGGTTCGCTTCTGCAAATGGCTTAAATCAGAGCTTGAGCTTCAGGGCATTGCTTGTTTTGTTGCTGACAGGGCTAAATACTCGGACACTCAGAGCCAGGAGATTGCTGACAGAGTTATCTGCTCTGTCACTTATGGAGTTGTGGTTGTTACCAGCTCAAGTTTTCTTAACCATTTGAGCCTGGAGGAGGTGAGGTTCTTTGCCCAGAAGAAGAACCTGTTTCCTGTGTTTTTCGACACTGGGCCGGGTGAGATTATGGGTCTGCTCAATTACAATTCGATTGATAAGGAGCGTAAGGAGGCCATTGATGGGTTGATGAAGTGTAGTGAGTTCAAGCTGGAGGCCAATGAGGGTAACTGGAGAACCATTGTGTCGAAAGCCGCCGGGGTTTTGAGGGCAAAGCTTGGGAGGAAGAGTGTGTCTCTGACTGAGCTTGAGGCTGTTGATGAGCTGCCTTTTCCGAGGAACAGGTTTTTCGTGGGGAGAGAGAAGGAGATGATGGAAATCGAGACTGCTTTGTTTGGTTCTTGTGGGGATTACTTGGAGCAAGAATGCTCTGTGGTTAAAGGAGAAGCTAGTGGACAATCAGAAGGTTTGGCTGATGAGGAAAGTGAAGTGGTTACGACTAGAGGGAGGTACATTAATTTGGAGATGGGGAAATGTAAAGAGCCTAATTTGGAGGCTTGGATTGAGCCAGTTGTGGGGCGAAATTCGTTCAAGAGATCAAAGCACAAGAAGTCGAAAAGTGGGAATTGTAAGAGCTTGGGGAGCAGTGTGATCTGCATAAATGGGGTTCCTGGCATTGGGAAGACTGAGCTTGCTTTGGAGTTTGCTTACAGGTATTCGCAACGGTACAGGATGGTGTTGTGGATTGGGGGTGAGGCTAGGTATTTTAGGCAGAACATATTAAATCTGTCTCAAAATTTGGGATTGGATGTGAGTGCTGATCCGGAGAAGGATCGGGGGAGAATCCGAAACTTTGAGGAGCAAGAGTTTGAGGCATTCAAGAGGGTGAAGAGGGAGCTGTTTAGGGACATGCCTTATTTGATTGTGATCGATAATCTTGAGACTGAGAGGGAGTGGTGGGAAGGGAAGGATCTACATGACTTGATCCCAAGGAATACAGGAGGCTCTCATGTGATCATCACTAGTAGATTGTCCAAGGTAATGAATTTCGACGCAATGCAGCTCCCGCCATTACCGGTATCAGATGCAATGGTTTTGATTAGAGGGAGGAAAAAGAAAGAGTACCCATCTGAGGAGTTGGAGCTTTTAATGAAGTTTGATGAGAAATTAGGGAGGCTGAGCTTTGGTTTGTGGCTGGTTGGGTCACTGCTTTCGGAACTAGCTATCGCACCTTCTGCTCTATTTGAAGCTATCAACCAAGTCCAACTTGATGAAGGATCACCTTGTCCTTTCTTAAGCATCACCGAAGAGCAGTACTGCAAAAACAATCCTTTCCTGATGAAAGTCTTGTCCTTTTGCTTCGCCGTGTTGCAAGAATCGAGAGGGAAAACAAACCTTCTTGCCTCGAGAATGCTTCTAGTTGGTGCTTGGTTTGCCCCAACGCCTATTTCCTTGACTCTTCTTACCACTGCAGCTAAGAATATGCCCGCCACTAAAAGCCGGCTTAGGAAGTGGAGTAATTGCATGAGTGTCACATTTGGTTGCTTCACACCGCAAACATGGAAGAATACTGAAGAAGACTCGGCCCTTCTTCTTGTTAAGCTAGGACTGGCACGAACAGCCAAGAAGCCATTCGGAAACTGGATTCAGTTTCATCCCATAACTCAGTTGTATACAAAGCGAAAAGAAGGTTTAGTAGCAGCCAAGGCAACAGTTCAGGGCATAAGGAAAATTGGCAATCCATTGGTGAACTTGGACCATCTATGGGCTACTGCATTCCTTGTTTTTGGGTTCAAATCTGAGCCTCCTCTTGTCCAACTCAAGGCAATCGACATGGTTCTGTACATCAAGAAGACAGCCCTCCCACTCGCAATTAGGGCCTTCACAACCTTCTCCAGATGCAACTCAGCATTAGAACTCTTAAAGGTCTGCACAAACGTACTCGAGGAAGTAGAGAAGTCTTTCGTCTCCCAAATACAAGATTGGTGCCACGGCTCGCTGTGCTGGAAGAACAAGCTGCAAAGTAACCAGAGGGTGGATGAGTACGTGTGGCAAGACGTGACGTTGCTGAAGGCAACATTGCTGGAGACGAGAGCGAAATTGCTGTTACGGGGCGGGCATTTCGACAGCGGGGAAGAGCTGTGCAGAACTTGCATTAGTATCAGAACAGTGATGCTGGGTCATAACCACACTCAAACCTTAGCAGCTCAAGAGACTTTGGCAAAGCTAGTGAGAATGAGGAGCAAGATATAATGAAATAATGGAATCCTACTTTTGGCACAAGCAATCTCCTTTGTTGTAAGGACCTCAGTTTTGTTACCACTGTAATCAATCTCCTAGTTAGTTGTAATGCTTCTTCTCTGGTTTTTGCAATTTGCACTCTGAAATTGCATTCAAAAGAAACCAAATTTTTGCACATAAGGAAGCAGAGTGACTTTTATCATTAAGAGCAGTAAAATGGTGAGGTAGTTTGGGGACAGTAATATCCTAAGTGCTCAAAATCAAGGGTCCCATATTCATAGGAAAGCCATAGGAGGCTGTCTGGTATGGAGTGACAATGGTCCATAGCAGGTAATCAATATCCAAGTAGTGACAGGTGAGACTACGACTGATGAGTTTCTATCTCAGTGTATAGTTGTATACAGATACAAAAAAATACTGTTAAGAAATAACATAGGTGAGATTTGCATCTGTCTTTTTATGTGACTAGTACTAGTGCTACAACAAAGTCAATGAAAGCAAGCTTTTGAGTTTGAACCAAACTAACCCAACTAGTAAATCAAATCAAATCAAATCAAATTGATTTCATTTTTCATTCCATGCATAATAGAATACACAAATGATTGATTACAAGGGAAAAGCCCTAAACCCTGAACCTTATTACACCCTCAATCAGTCAACCTCAGTTCATTACACACAAACACCCAGGACTTCAAACAGCAAAATTAAAATCTTTGTTGTTTGTTCTCCAAGTCATAACAAGCACACGAAACCCAAACCCAAACCGAAACCGAAAAAAAGAAAAAAGATAAAAATTGAATTAGGAGTTACAATTTCTGACACAATATCACGACACACTAACACGAACTGCTGCTGATTCGAAAAACGAATCAGACGGGTGTGGGCCCGATCAACCCGGCCGAGGCGGCTTCGTTCTCGTTGAGAAACAAGCCTTCGGTATCCCGAACCAGCCCATGAAGCCCACAAACGAGCAGCCCAATTCCAAGGCCCAAAACCACATTCCCAAGCCCACTGCTCAACCACACAACCGCAAGAGAAACCAGCACCAGGCCCACAAAAACGGCCCAATCACTAAAGTGGTGGCCCAACACCACGAGTGGGTCCTCCCTGAAGAAGTAGATCACCAGCCACAGCCCGACGACGGCGGCTGTCGCGAGAACCCAGCCGGGGCTTCCAATGAGGGAGAGGAAGCCGCAGACCCCGATGAGGAGAATGTAGTTGGTCCGGAAGTGGCGGGAGTTGAAGCGGAGTCGGGTCAGGGCGGAGGAGTAGGAGTCGGGTCGACTTAGAGATGATCCGAACTCGGGCCAGGGGCGGTGGCGGGAGATGGCGCCAAGAAGGTTCTGGATGGATCGGGAGATGACGTCAGCGGCGGGAATGGTGACGGGGATGCTCGTGTAGGTCGCAGTGGCGGTTTGCGGCTGCGACATTTTTAATGTTGCGTTGTTTTTGGGATGTTTGACTTGTAACTACTGTTCAACGCTTCAACTTCACATGTGCCTGGCTTGATTGGTTAGTACTTGGTACTGCACTTGATCACTACTGCTATATTATTATTAAGAGAAGTTATTAGCTAAAACTGAATAAGTGTACCAAAACAACCTTGAAATTTCTGTTTTTATTCAAAAAAAAAAAACAACCTTGAAATATTAAAAAATAAAGCCCAACTTTTCAAAAAAAAAATAATAATAATAAAGCCCAACTTTTATTCTTCGGAGACATAGTTGTCAAAGTACGTACTGAAACAACAAAAATTTAGATAAAAATGAAAAAAATAGGAAAATACAATTCACTTTTCTGCCTATGACTACTCATTATCTAGTATCTACAATTATATACAAAGAAACCATTCAGACAAAAAAAACTCCCGAACTCTTGAAAGAAACCCTAGGCGGATTTCCAGTGTAATCCAGCGGTGCTCGTCCGACAGCGGCCCAGCGTTTGTGTTGGCCCTAGTCGCGCGACGTGGTGGTGCTGCTACCGGACAGGCTGTGTTTTTCTAAAGCTCGCTCTTGGCTGCAGGAAGAATTCTGGTATGAAGGTTGACGAAAGTGGACTACAACCTGGGTCTTCTGACTTGATGCATCTCTGAGGTAGGTGAGATCGAGGATAGGTTCAAGGGATGGTGGTGTAGGGTTGGGCTTCTCTGTCCCAACTTTGCATCAAGTGGCGGATCGATGTCGGCATCAAGGCGTTTTGTTGGTGGTTTGGTGTGCTGGGATTCACTCTCCGCGTAGGTTTGACTCTAACAATCACCGTTCCATTGGTGGCTCTGGTGGTGGTGTCCCTTGTCCTGTGACGGCAGCGGGTCAGTCGTGGATGTCTCTACACAAAAGCGGTGAAGGATGGAACTTAGGTTGGGTTGGCTGCTTGACTTGGGCTTTAGGGCTAGTTTTTTTTCCCTATGGCAGTTTGGGCTTCTAATTAGAGAGATAGTTTTTTTGTTTCTAATAATTCCTTATTGTTTTAGGGAGCTATGCTTGTTTTTAGTCTTTTATGAGCGTAAGTGGGTTTTGAATACTCTGATATTCGGAGCTTCGTCTATTTACTATGTCTTTCATGGTATATAAGCTTACTTTGATAAGTGAGCATGACACGTTGAATGAATGATCCTATCATATGTATCATGTGTTTCATCATAACTTCTTGTCCATCTGTAGATGGTAAGCGGAAGCGGAAGGAATGAAGGATATATATAATGGTCATTCAGGCCTTGTCTTATTTTAATGAAAATCTCTATGATGTTTACTTAAAAAATAAAAAATGGTGGTTCTAGTTGGACCTCCAAATTTGATATTTGAACCTATCCAACTTATTAAACCTCCGATTTACTTTTTTTAATACTTAAATTGCTAAGTACAGCTCCTTATTTTTACCATAACATCCTTGAACAACTATATCTCACTAAGAGAATCAAAACACCATATCTTTCTGTCTTCTCCAACATCGTGCATTGCCAAAAACAAACAATCTTTGCATGTTAGATAAGAGGTACCACCAAACGTGGCTTTAATTGGATTGAAGCAATCCGGACGGATGTGGGATAACTGTCTAAGTGACTACTTGATTGGGAAGGGATGTTAACAATGAACTATGCTCATGTGTGTTCATAAAAAGAACAAGTTACAGATTTGCAATAGTAGCGGTTTATGTTGATGACATGAACATAATTGGCACCCTTAAAGAGTTAAGGGAAACCGTTGAATACTTAAAACCGAGTTTGAGATGAAAGAACAACTTGAGCACCGTGAAGATGGTATCCTGATTCATCAATTACCTTATACCCAAAAGATGCTTAGGTGTTTTAATACTGACAAAGTTAAGCCTTCAAGCACCCTAATGGTCGTCCGTAGTCTTGATCCAAAAAATGATCTATTCCGTCCAAAAGGTGACGGCGAAGATATGCTAGAGGCAGAAGTGTCATACCTAAGCGCAATAGGCGCATTATTGTACTTAGCACAATGCACAAGACCGAACATCTCTTTCGCCGTGAACTTGTTAGCTAGATATAGCTCTGCGCCAACACGACTCCATTGGATTGGTGTTAAGGATATCTTTCGATACCTAAGTGGTACGATTGATATGAGCTTGTTCTATCGGACCCATCATAAGTCAAGAACGCCACCAACAGTGGTCTGCGTTCTCTCTCCCCATCCCAAAACAATATAAGTGTTTTGGAATGTTTTGCTGATGTTGGGTACGTCTCTAACCCACGCAAAGGTCATTCCCAAACTGGTTATGTATTCACCATGGGTAAGACCGCGATATCTTAGAGGTCTACTAAACAGACCCTAGTCGCTACTTCTTCGAACCATGCAGAGATTATTGTTCTACACGAAGTAGTTCGTGAATGTATATGGCTTAGATCTATAGTTACGCATGTTCGAAGCAATTGTGGTCTGAAGTCTACCATAGATGAGCCTACCAACATTTATGAGAATAATGCTGCTTGCATTGAACAAATGAAGCAAGGCTACATCAAAGGCGATAATACCAATCACATATCGCTCAAGTTCTTCTACAATCAGCAACAACAGAAGCTCCTCAAGATCAGAGTGAACCAAGTTCGATCTGAGGACAATGTGGCAGACTTGTTTACTAAGTCGTTGCCCAAATCCACGTTCGAGAAATATGTTGCAAGCATTGGCTTGCGGAAGTTATCCGTACTCTCATGATCGTAGTCATCGCGGGGGGGGGGAGACGCAGACATCAGGGGGAGATGTCTACATGTTGATATCGAAACGTGAAGGGTGTATTGTGCTCTTTTTCACCTTCGACTGAGGTTATTTTTGTCTCATAGGGTTTTTGTTACTCAGCAACGAGAGGAGCACCACATTTGGGCGACATAAGGGGAGTGTTCAAGTAAATTCAGAATTTGTGTCTGGCCCAAACTCGAGGTTACTTGCTCTAGTTGAAATATGGTTAGAATTGGAGATAATCTAGGAGAATCTCATAGATATCCAATCATACATCCAATCAGTGTATGATTACCTTTCTTTGTACAACTCTGATTCTATGTCTTGTAATCCTCTATATAAATAGGCCCCTATTATCAATGAAAGCACAACAATTTCTCTCTCAAATATCGATTCCCTAAAACAATGACAAAATTGTTACTTTTTCAGTCCAGAATGAGTTGTTGTTTTAGATAATAGACTTGCCTATAAAGCGGGCTTCATTATAAAGTATAAACATAGAAGGAGTTTTATTTGCTAATAGTAACTAGTAGAACTAACTTTGGGGGTATGTAATATTTTTATCTATTCAATTGCGTGTACAAGAGTTTCTTTGATAGTGTCCTTTTAAGACAATTGGACCCGTCTTGGAAAAGAGAAACCCTAGTAATTCCCATGAAAAGAGAAACCCTAGTAATTCCCATAAACCTATGGAAGTCAAGTCAAGTCTCCTCGAACCTCATCCTCTAGAAGGATGGGAAATGCCACTAGCTTCCACCAAGACATGGACATAGTTTAGCCGAAACTCCAACCTCATCAAGATTGTGGGAATATCTTTCCACGAAAACAATCTAAAAAGTGTTCTCTTCAATCTCACGCACTTCACCATCGAGGACACAAAGTGCTAATTAAAGCAACCATTTTACAAAACCATGAAAACTAGACCAAGTTTTAAGTCATAGATATACTTCTCTCATTATGAGTTTTATTTTGTTTATGTTGGGCCTAAGCACCTCTATTGCTGGGGCCTATGTACTTCTTATTGCTGGAATATATCTTTTACACCTTTTGTATTTTGATGTATCATTTAGACCATCTAATACAATTGACCCAAAAAAAATAAAAAGAAGAAGATATACTTCCCCCTTCCCTAGTTCAATGCATGTGTGCGTGTCTCTCTCTCACTCTCAAGGTTCAGGTATATATGCTTTTGAGATGAGACTCAGAGGCTAAGAGAATAAAGTGAGTGATCGATCGACAAGAAGAAGGAACAAGGAAATGGGCCACGACTATGTATATAAAAATGTTGCATAGTAGTGCATAGAGCAAAATGGGGAGTGTGCCATCAGAAATCCTGCATTATTAGTTGAATCCCTAGCTTTTTCATATTGCGAATCCAACGGCCATATTATATTTCATGTTGTCGTTACGTCCCCTTCCTTTGACCCTAGCTGGAGTAGCTGAGTAGCTCTCTCTCCCTCTCTTTCAACCGTACTCTTCCTCAGCAAATAATGCACACTCTTTACCAACGGCTATATTTCGTGGGTCAATCTGAGAAACGTAGACCATGCATACCTTCTGTATATTAATTCCACCATGAAAGAAGATTAAGAAAGCAAAACCACGAGTAGAAATCATTAAGTACGTGTAGGGATAACTTCGAATGAAGCTACTACCTCTGATTCAATTAATAATTCATCTATCTCGATCGGTTGCCATGCCAGAGCATTATTGTCACTTGAATTAGATAGTCAGATCGTACGGGTACGTACGTACCCCACATCAGATATATAAGTAACTAGGCTTAGGTAAAAAATACAGTACATACACGACTGTCATAGATCTGCAGAATCTAATGTAAAGGTGGAGCCTCTCGATCTCATGCATCCCTTCCCCTCAGCCCAGAGACGTACCAACGTACAAACATACTAAGCATACAATAAATGATGAAAGAAGATGAAGGATAATAAGAACATCGATTTCCGTTTCTCTGTTTCTTTAAAGCTTGTCCCCTATTTCTCCCCTGTGATTATTTGGTTGTAGTTGTAAGCACATTGCCAGCTTGTTAATTAATATGGTTTCTTTCTCGGTCGTTGGAATCACTGATTAATTGATCAGCATCTGCAACCATGCATGCATCGATTATACATGCATGTTCAGGCATGACATCACCTGGTAGTGGTTTATGATCATCATTAATTTACAGTTAAGAGTGTAATTCCATTAAATTTACAGCAGATAGACAGATAGCACCGAGGCAAGAAAAATAAAGCCAACCCTCTTAAGCATATCAAAAATTAATTAATCTGCTTTTGTAACGATGTGTAATTTTACTTCCGTCAAATTTGATCCATGTTAATGGGAGCTCCCATGAATTAAAAACAATACATGCACGGATGCTTGATATTTATTCTGGCACTTTATGATTTTCCAACGTCTCTGCCAAAATTCTCGAAATGAAAGAGAAGAAAATAGAAAATAAACACTTCTTCCATTTAGATCGAAATGCTCGACTCTGTATATTGATCAATTTTGAGGCTTTGAGCCAAGCTATTATGTCAACTATATATTATTCCTTGATATTGCTTATACATTGTCTAAACTCTTCTGGGTTTAGCCAAAAGCATATGCATGCCTAAGCAGAAGAAGCCTGAAAAAGCTGCATAACTTTCAACCAGCATCATCTGGTACAGTAAGACTATATACCCTCTCTATCCTTCGATCAGCCGGCCGCCTTTTCTTGGCATTACCAGAAGTTTCCGGAAATCAGTAACTAGGACTCTAGGATCCCTTTTACGATCAGTACAAGTTTGGTTAAGGAAAGCCTGGTTGTGCTCAAACCAGGAGAGAATATCCATTTCAAACACAACTTTTTTACTATGACAAACTCGGAGGATTATAAAGTGTAGACCTCATATGAAGACCTCTCGAAGGTGTTGATGTCGCATGAAAAGGACTCCGCTGCAGCACGCCAGAACCATCTGTCGTACAGTTCCACGTAACAGGACTTGCATTAGCTCGCCTAGATGGAATTGCATGAAAGCTTGTATTGTACAAAACTGGCGATCCACAAAGTAGAGATGGTTGTTCTGGTGACTGATAACAAGACAAAGGCGGATTCAGTCGTTTTGAGTTATAACTCGACGCTGCTGGAATCAAAATTCCAGAAGAAGCTGCCTGGCTTTCCCTCAACCGATCAGAGTAGTTTACAGCATTCAAATGATCAGCTTCACAATCAAGATCATCAATGACGATTATTTCTTTATTGCCACTAGAAGCAGAATTTGCATTCTTGTGAAATGTAGATGCTCCAGTGGGTTTGCTTGCAGACTTTTGCAGCGGAATTGGAAAATGGTAATCACCTTTATACTCCTTAGATTCCATGGATGCCAGAAAACCACCATCTGTATGCTGCTGTTTTGGAAACAAGCTTGGAGGTCCTCTTGCAAGCACTGGTGGCATCTTCGGATTAATATAACTTCTAAAACTCTTCGAGGGCATTACATCAAAACATTCCCCCATTTTGTTATATGGATCCTGGCCTAAGATTACTGAACCATGAGCCAGATTATGATGAAAGGAAGGGTAGACCTGATTCTGAAAACTTCCAGGAGAAACTCCTGATGAGAATGTCGGAAACTGTGAAGTTAAATGGTTCATTTGGGCATGTGGTTGGGCCTGGCCAGGTGGCACCGGTGATGCATCTTCATCTCTGTTAACCACCATCAAATTCTTTCCCATCAGCCTGAGAATGGAATTAGAAGCAGATGGACTAACAGAAGAACCAGAATCACTGTGACTTGAAAACTTCCCTTTTCCATTGGGAGAACCCTTCAAAGGAACCGGAACAGAAGGTGACTTTGCAACAGGGATGGACACCTGTTCCGGTCTTGATGTTGGACAACCATTCAGAGAGAACATGTCTGTCGTGTCGGACCTCATCTCTGCATTGTTGGTTCTGGTGTTTGGACTGCAACCCATTTGCTTTCCCATGGTTGCTGGTATCACCGAAGCCATTGCCCGTCGCCTTAATAGTGGTGATTCTTGATAATTCAAAGCAAGACCCTGAGAATTTCTCTCCTTTCTTTGACAACAGCAAGGCTGATCATCTTTACTTTTGAAGCCAAGAGGTCCCTTCTCAAGTGATATCTTGTTAACTCTGAAGTTCTCTCTGTCAAAAGTAAGCCTTTCTGCTAGATTGCCAGTTATCTGTTGAAGTGCAGCAGCATTAGTTTCTACAGAAGCATCACTGGCTGCACCTGATGACATACCTGATCGAATCTTTTCTTGAACAGATTGAGAACCCTTGGATGATAATGGTTCACAAAATTTCCGATCCTGGTTTGTGCCTGTAGAATGAGAGATGGTTGATGTTGTAGAAATAGGTGAATCTGAAGTATCCCCATCAACGAAATCAAGCTGGTCTTGAGATGATTGAACCCGGCTTGTGGTTAATGACGAGTTCGCTTGAAAATCATCTGAACCCATATCCCTAGGACTTGGCAAAAATGATCCAGGTGGTCCTGGTATAGGTATTGGATCAACCTCAGTAAAATAGCTTCCCTGCCCGACTTCAGAGTCCATTTCCTCCGCACTATGCCCAACAGTACCATCTTCAACTTCATCAGCACAAAACATGTCTTTTTCATTATTAATTCTTGGATCAGTTGGACTTGTCAGTGCTTTGGTTTCAGATAAAGATCCCTTGTATTGAAAACAACTGGATTTGGCTTTGGAATGACGACCCAGCACGTTAAGTTCAGGATCCACTGGATTACAAAATCTAGTAACAGTCTCCCCAACACCTATTAGGGAAGACGATTCAGTAATAATGACATCACCAGGGATTTGATCCTCTTTCTGAGTAAGTCCGAAGCAATCAATCTTGGCCACAAATTCATCACTACCTGTACCAGAAGTATCCATCTCTTTCCTCTCATCATATCCAGAATGCTCGGGTGCTAATTGGGAACTCTCTGAGGCCATGGTTTCCCTTCTCCCAGAGTAACTTATGGAGCCTCTATTTCGTCTCATTTGTAACACCGTGCTTCTGCGAGGAGATGCTTCATTAGTATTATCTCCTCTTCTTGACTGCTTCCCAGCACAATTGTACATGAAATCATACCCTTGATCACCCTCAGAATCCCAGTCCACTGCCTCTTTATCAATTTCTGACCTTTCATGCACTTGAGACTTCTTAACAGCTGAACATTTCTTAACAAAAGCAGCATCATTTTCAGTCAAAGATAACTGACCGCCAATAGATGATGCAATCTTCTTTGATGAGGGAAACTTCATGGAATTTGATCTGGAGGCACCATGACCCTTAGATGGTTTTGCACTAGCATCAACAGGACTGCCATAACTTTCAGCGGGACTTGCAGCAGTACCAACTGCAGTGTTGCTGAACATTGGTTCATAGTCCCCATCATGAGCAAAATTGCTGTGGTTGCTGAACTGACGAGAATTTCGCTTAAGGGACCTCTCAATATTGTCACTCATACCAGCCTCAGACAAGGGACTTCCTGCTCTCTTTCTCTGAGGAGAGCAGTCACTCTTGTCACTGGAGTGGGAGTCACAAAAGTCGTTCTCAGTGCTTGCACTTCTTTCAGGAGAAGAAATTGGATTTCCAGAAAAATTTCGAACACAATTCCCCTCCACAGGCATACAAGTTTGATCCCTCTCAACCAGAAAGTTAGGAGAAATGTGCCATTTACTTTTCACAGCTTGATGGTCATCCTTCCTGTGCAATTTTTTTCCAACACCCGTGCGTTTGGAGCATGCCCACGGTCTTAAAGCTAAGGGATTATAGGGATTGACCTGCTTCTCCAATTGCTGTCTCCCCTCTTTGCAACTTTCTTTCACTCCATAACTTTCTTCATCCTCATGAAACTGTTTAAAACAATTTTTCATGTTATGTTGATTAATTTGAAACCATCATATTTTGAATTCAAAGGAAAAGATGCAAAATAATAAATAAACGGGATTAAACAAAAAATGTCCAGATACTGGTTTGTTCTAGCATTTAGTAAATATTTGGCTTCAGTGTTTATACCAACCAAGAAACCAAAGGAAAAGCAGTGAGACCCAAGCATTTTGAGAGCATGTAATACAGTTGTCATTCTGAATTACAGCAATGCCTTTTCCTTTATTCATTATCTTCTTTTATGCATCAAATTAGTAGTCTTTGTTATCCTGGTAAAGGCTTAAGACCACCCGGAGGAACTTCTTTAGTCAAAGAGCGAAGAGGTGTATATATAAATCAGTAGAAGACAGGGAAAGCACAATAAAAAAAGAATAGTGTACCTCAGAAGAATGAGCCTTGGGAGAGAAAAGATTTCTGCTTTGAGGAGCAAGTTTAAGGTACTTGTGGTGCTTTTTCTTTTTGGCAGAAAGGAATTTGGTTCCTTTACCCCCTTTCAAATGTTTAATTGGTCGAAGATGCTCAACGACTTTAGAAGCTGGTGGAGATGGTACATCATCAAACTTGGACAAAATCCTAACTTTGGTGCCACTGGCATCCACATAAACTGCACCAACATCAATGTCCTCCGGCTCAGGATAGACTGAGGACACTCGTTGCCTTTTCTCTTCAGCAGGCATCTGCTCAGAATTCTCCTTATCCTGATTAGTAGGAAAACTTGAAATAGTAGTGGCCCAGCTCGAACCATTTCTTCTATCAAGATCTTCTAGTGTGCAATGTTGAGCAGTATCATATATATCCACCATCAATTTTGTCTTCCTTGGCTTAATTCTATGCCTTGTTGTTACCTTAGACTCCTCCACAGTCCACTTGGGGGTTGACTCCCCAGAAAGACATTGATCAATATGAGCATTCAAGGTGGTATTAGAAGAAGATGAGAAGGTTTTACAAACAGGACAAACTTTCGAAGTCATTGTTTCTGAAATGGTAGAACAATTAGAAGCGATATCTTCCTTCGAGTTTCTCTCTGAGTGGCTGTTGTATTTCACTACCAATCTGCACTTCTTACCCGGGGGTGGTCGGGTTGTTCTTCCGGTCTTGTTGGCAACAGTAGGAGGACCTGCAGCTTTCACTTCAACTGAAGCAGCTTCCAAGGAAGTATCAGTTTCTATTGGTAAGCGTGATGGCCTATTGATGGGAACTGACTCTTCTATTTCAGATTGAGAAACGCTTGTAATTGTGGATGGGAAATCATTTTCTCCTTCAGACCTGCATGAAATTGTTGTAGTGTCTGTGCAAGCTTCTGCTACCCCTGTCTCCTTCAATTCTGCATTGTTGGATGAGTCTAATACCGCATGATCATGATCGACATGCCCAGAAGGTGCTGCAATATCAAGATTGCTTCGGTTTTCATCTTCAACTGTACATCTGATCTTAGGGGGTTGGTTCCTCACTGAGTCGAGACTCTGAAATGGTGGCAACACATCCTTAACGCCATGTCTCATACACCGTTGCAAATTTTTCTGAGAAAAAGGCCAGTTGGTCTTGAGATCCTTGCTCCGGGCAGTAAAAACATAATCTCTGTAGAACAAACAATCATATCATATTATTACCATAAACAGTCAAATTCAAACGAGCTAAGCTTTAACGCCATGTATGACCCATCTAAGCCACCTTTAGACTCAGTCCAAAACAACCTACCAGGTTACTGTTAGACCCCTTTATTGTATGTTGAACTAAAAAAAAGGAAAACCACACACACAACAGTAGAGACACATCGAAGATATCCAGATATGGTAAATTAGAACAAACTAGCTCTGAGATTAAAACTGAACATGGAGAAGGTGACATGAAATCACAAGCAACTTTGGTGGACGAAAAGCAAGTTGGATTGCAGTAAATCCAGTTGGGTAGATTAGTAGCACGAATTAGGGAACAAAACACATCAAGAAACCGTGTGGGATGTTTGGATTAAGAGCCTTGAAGGAGTTCATAATTAGCCAAAGCAAGCAAACCCACCCCCCCCCCCCCAAAACACTGAAAATAGAGACAAGATGGGGTGTGTGTCATGACTTATTAGGCCCCATGTTGGACTGAGCCACAAGCAACATGTATGCACCTATCTCCCTGGATCTGACTCAACACGCTCTAAGAAGATGATAGGATAACTTGGAGATCACAAAGAGAAAGAGAAGAAGTTAGCCCCATCAAAAAAAGGAACCAAGAACAAACACCAACGATGATCAACTATTCACAGTTTGAGAAAGGAGATTAATTTACCTTATGGAGAATTTGGGAAGTGGGTTGTTGCTGTTATCATCAATAAGGGTTTGCTTTGATAGATCTACGTCTTTGATCAGCTTTGGAGGAGGACATGGGGGATCTGGTGGAAGTTTTTCAGCGGATAACATCTGAAGAAAAGCTTCTCGGATCTTCTTGTGCTGTTTCTCCAACAGTCACAAGCTCGACGACTAGTATCTTTACTAGATTTCAGCATATATGATATTAGACCAGAAACCAGCTAGCCCTCTCTCTCTTACTCTTCACTAGCTCCAAGCACCACCACCACACATGTACTACTAGCATAGAAGGCAGCAAGAAAATTCAAACAACCCAACAAGAAGCTTCATCCATCTCTACCAGCCTGCAAGAGAGAAATGAAAAAAGAACATACATGAGATCATGTGTTTTTGGTAGAAACCCAGATGAACACGGCAGACTAAGAGATTCCAGACCCGTCTAGAACGTTATTTTATGTGATGGGCATGAGTGAAACCAAAGCATCTCAACACACAACTCTGAGAACCCAATTGGGCAAGTAAAGAACAAAACAAGCAAACACAGATACGATCTTGTTGAATCCTAAAGTGTGATATTTTATGTGGATAAACCCAGACGATAGTGCTCAAAATCAAGGCTTTAGACTCAACAATCCAGTAGATAAAAGCATAGGTATCGAATCTATTAAGAGAAGAATCACAAGAGAAGAGGTTGAGGTTAAAATAGTTTACAAGAGCAAGCGATGAACCCCAAAACAAATCGCTTGAAGCAAATCAAAACCAGTAAATTAAACAACAGATTTGCAAAGAAGACTTGCAAGGTTGAGAGCTAGAGACCCAAGAGCAAGTCAAGAAGAGTTGGACTGACCTCAAACACATAACAAAGCACAGAGAGTGTGAATCCCATGACTGGATAACAAGCTAAACAGTGGTCAAATAATTGAAGATGCCCAGAAACTCAAAACACATGAAAAACGAGATCATGAAATCACAAAGGAACTAGCTTTTTCCATTCAAGCCAGAAGACCAAAGGCAAAAACCATCAAAAGACTCAGTCTTTGAGAAAGAGAACACAAACCCAAGATCAAAGAAATCCCACAGCAGCTGATTCTATGAGTTTTGAAGTGTGGAATATGAGAAGAAGAAGAAGAAGAAAAAACAACAAAGATATGAGGTGTCTGAAGCAAAGAGAGAGAAAGAGAGTAGTAGTGAGAAAAACAGAACCACCCACTCACACATCAAAAGGGCATCAGGTTCTCTTTCACTCCAAAAAGCAGGTTTGTACCATTAAACACACCACGATTCACCTCCCATCTGTGAATATGCGTTAAGAAGAGAGATAGGGGAGCTTTGAAAGAGAGATAGAGATGGAAAGAGAGAGAGAGAAAGTAAGAGAGAGGAAGAGTGTGTGTTTTTCTTTTCTCTCCTTTCAAAAAACAATTAACTACAAATACAAAGCTATCCTATCCTGTACCTATCCTACAACCCCCCCCCTCCTCAAATTTTTTTTTCTCTGTCTCAATTTTTTTTGCTTAAAAATATGATTTATTGCATTCTCAAAAAAAAAAATATATGATGTATTGAAAAGAAAAGAAAAAACTATAAGTATTAGACATGAAAGCCAAAGAAAAAATAAAATTCAAAAAACATAATCAATTGAATTGAAGGTTAAGATGCATAATTAGTGTCCGATTGTGGGTAAAATAGAGATCTCGCGGTCTTTTTCTCATTAATTAAATCCTTGATTTTTCTTTTTCTTTTTTTATCATGGCCTATGGACATCTGCCCTCCTAGATCAGTTGTCTCTCTTTTAAATTTCAATCTCAGACGCCCATCATGTCCCACTACACGACAAACTCTCCCTGTTGACAATTATCACCACCATCGAATATCACATTTTTTACCCCTTCCCCTTTGCTTAGTGCTCTGTTAGGTTTATAATAATAGAAAATGAAGCGTTATTGTCAAACAGTGTTCTTTTAAAAGAAACTAAATAAATACATTTGATTCTGTGTTTTCTGAAAAATCTACGTACATTGAATTATGCGTTATTAGATAAATAAAATGTTTGATTTGAAATAAATAGAGAACCAACAAAAACTATTTATCGAAGTAACGACAACTCGGTTACTATAACAAACGAGTCAATCTGACACTTAAACTATAATCAAGAAAACTGAATAAAACAATCATATAATGTTCGGGAGAAAAACTTCAATAAAAAGCATACATAGACATAGACCATCAAAGTAACTACATTGAACTCATTTGTGAGGACAAACCTAGAATAAGATGGCATTAGATAGAAAAAAAATTAATACCAAGTCTACCTGAGCACACGATTGTGGCACATTCAAGCTATATTAATTCTAACCAATTATGAAAAATAGAGACTTAGTCAAGACAAACAAGCACAAAAAAAATAACACAAAGCAGAGTAAGACATCGACCAACCCCAAATATAAATCGAATCGTGCTCGTGACCCATCACACAACGATGCCTTCGCCACATGCATGCTAGAACGATCGTTCGAAGGCACGGTGCAAAAACAAAGATGAGTCTAACATGAAGATTATTTATCGAACAGGGAAGAAGCAATTCTCCATTGTGTCTCATAATCCGAAGCTAAAGGGTCCGACTACGGAAAAAAGAAAAAGAAAAATCTTTAGTGTGAAATTAACAATAACATATTCATGATCAAAACACTACACAACTAAATAGAGCTATGATGAAAGTAATAAATCATGTGAAGTTTTCTTTACCATAGCAAAATCCAAAGTAAACCATGTATTATTGTTGTTCTTGTAATTATTAGAAACGTACACAATATAAAGGCAAAAAATCTACCATCGGATTTCAGTTTTGTACATTAGCCTGCAGATTTCACTGCAGTGATGTTGGTGCGGTCGCACTCATTTAAAAACGAAGCGGCTCCATAGTCTAATAAAGTACATCACTCGATGCTATTACTTTCCAGACTGCTTACGTATTAATTTGGACTTGGAAAGGCCATATGGTTCTATAGTCTAATTAGTTTGATCTCTAATTCCTCTTATACAGTACAGAACAAAGTCTTCAGTATTATTATGTTCCCCCCGCCACTCCCTCTACCATTTTAACCATTATCGTACCTGTTGCGTTCACCCAATTTTTCCAACATCATCATTAATATCGTTGTTGTTGTTTTTATTTATTTTGCACAATTATTGTCCTTATTTGGTTAAGTTTATTCTCTTTCTCTAATCATAAATTTGAATTTTGATGGGATTGGAATCTTTAGAATTTTTTTTTCCTCTTTTAGAGAAAAAGATCTCGAGTTCGAAAAAGTCTCAAATGTAAGTTTCCGAAAGCGAACTTCGTTCGTTGTCTCGTTACATTTGCTGTTGGATAAGTTTTGTTTTCTAACGTTTGAGTTTCCTTCCTCTGTTGTGTTTCTTGTTGGAAGCCTTTAGGAGGTGGTGATAGAGTTTATGCAAGAAGTGTTGTTTTCGTGGATTTTGTTCATGCAAGGTTAGTGTTAACAGAGTTTGTGTATAGTAAAGTGTTAACAGAGTTTGTGTATTAACTAGTTTTAGTGGTTTTCGGTTGTGCGGCATCAATTTTAATCGGGAGTTTGTATGGTTCGATTATGACTAAGGTTCACAATTAGTGGTTGTTGAAATTTACAATGAGAGTAAAAATAACTTGATTCTACATTCATACTCGTCAACGCATTTTTTTAACTATCTGTGGAGTTTCAAGTATGGTATCACTTATGAATTCACCCACCTGAAATGGATGTTTTATCGACAAGAGAAGAAGGTTGCATTGTGATTGAGCTTGTGTGCAGTTAGTTCATCAAGTTTTTTCCATCGATGCTTAAGTCACTATTAGTTTGGGTGGTTGGCTAGGGTACTTGGGCTAAATCCACGCATTACTCTTATTTGAGTCAAGATGGATGGTGTCTTGCCATACGTATCTACTACTTAATGTTTGGTGTTTTGTCCTACAAAGCGTACAAACTTAGCTTAGTAGTCATTTATGTTTTAATGGGTCTCTTTGGATAGTAATCATTTTATTGGTACTACAAAAGGGCTCTCAAGCGAGCAGAGTTACATTTCTTTTTAGGAGATAATGAAATATTTATCGACAACGCTAGATTTGACACATATATAACTCCATTTTTAAGTTATATGTCTTTTGATTATATTGGAGGGAAATCGAACCCGTAACTAAATCTAGTCCTAACTCAATTCCCAACTCCCCCTCACCACTTGGGCCAACTTAAAAGCTAGGGCTAGTATTATTTCATCTACATGCAAGACTATTTTATTATAATAAAAAAAAGTACTAAAGGTCTTAAATTTGAATTCTGTCACATTCAATAAATGGATAGTAGTTAGGGTCTCCACCTTAATAACATTATATATGTCCCTGAAAGTAATGTTAAGTTACTAACAAATGTTTTACACTTCTGGATATGGATGAGCTTGAGAAATGATTGAGATATGATGAAGCTAGGGACATTTAGAGTTGGCTTAATAGCCAATTTGCTACCCTAACTTTTACCTTTGTGTCAATTTGCTACCCTAGGTTTTCACAATTAGCCAATTTGCTACTCTAAAGATTATTTCTGCCAATTTGCTACATTTTTTATCATATTAATTTGTCCATTTCTTCATCCAAACATGGATTAATTTTAAAAATCTAAGGTAGTAGATGGCTAATTTTGAAAAATTTAGGAAAGTAAATTGGTTAATCTTGAATACTTACGGTCGAAAACTTGATGGAAGGGTAGCAAATTGACTAAAATAAAATCTAGGGTAGCAATTGGCTAATTTTGAAAATATAGGATAGCAACCACTTGACATGAAAGATCAATTTCCGTTTAGGTGTTTTTTTACCTCTAACATAGAGCTACTCTTATTTAAATGAGGGAAAAAATTTCTATGCATCAGCGGTGTAAATGAACCACCAGATCCAGCAAATCTCAGCTATTGATATTTATAGACAATCTTTTTCTTTTTTTTTCTAATAACAAAAAAATGTACTTAATGTTATTAAAACGTCCATTAATATTTGTGCAAATGCACGTTAGTGCACTGAATACTCTCTTTGAATTAAGTTTAATTCAAACCAATCTAATATATGTATATATTTACGTAATAACCAGGTTAAGGCTGGGTCGAACTTATGAGTCATGCCCACCGACATCAATAGTGAGAGAATGCATACTCGTTTACATAATTGTAGGTATTTATATCTTCATAAAGATGTATCTAGTTTAGGGGCCGGCCTTGGTTAAGGCTGCCAAGGATCCTTCATTTCTCGAGTTAATTTACGTTTCATGGTGAATTAGGATTTTGTATTACTTAGCAACAGTGTGACCACCTGGTTACTAATAACTAATGATAGTAAATTATTAACTGTTTTTAATGTGTTAACGCAATGAAGGATCACCGAGTGTAATGCAATGTTTTCTTTCAAAATATTTCTTTTATTTTTTTAAATAAAAAATATAATTGTGACATTGCATGCATCCGATAATCCAAGAAATAGTAATAACAAAATCTAATTTTGGACAAAGCAACCATATTCTGTTTTCTGGAAATATTCATGCATCCACTTGAAGGCGCAAAAAAACAAGAACATAGACATTTTCTCCCAAGTGATGTGTCCCCATATCACACAGTCTATTTCTGGGAATTAAGCAATGTTAAGATTACTTAATTAGACTAAAAAGAATGAACTACTGAATATCTAAATTACTACTGGTTTTTCACCTTCTTTGGATCATTCTCACCAAATGTGTATATCTTTCTCTCTTCTCAAACTTTCATACAAATTCTCCCTCATCGATGCAAATTCTCACATTTCCAATGCTGTTATATTTCTTTGAGAAATATATATCAGATTATTTAAGTTAGCTAGATAGCTTATTATTAAGTATGGTGTACGGTGAGTTGCATATATTCCAAGTCTATATGAGGAAGATGACCATAACGTGTTCCATGGTCCAAGCCATGGTTGGATTGACTATATATATAAAGAGGAGGATTTGTTTATACATATGTGGATCTTTATGTGTTACTTAGTTAATAATTTAATCATCAATGTGCTAAACAAATAAAATGGGGTTTGTTTAGAGACTAAGAGGGAACATTGACAGACCCATTAGGCATTAGTTTAAGCTTTGTTCAAGAATGATCGACTCTCCTGAAGTCATTAAGAAAAAGTGATAAACTAGTATCATAATCATATTATAGAGTTAATTATCTCCAGCCATTCTTGTTTGAACTAGAGAAACGTATTTTGATGTGTTCTTATTTTCATTTCTCGAAATCAATCCAATATAATGTTAAATTATAGTGTGTGTGCGTGTGTAAGATATATTGTTAAAGAGAAAAAAAATGTGATGAGAAGAATCTATTAATTAAGAAAAGAAAGAGGACAAGTATAATTGAAAACTAGCAAAATTTTGCATGCTTTAAAGATTTTTCTTTTGGTTAAAGGTTAAAAAAAAAAAACTGTTTCTTAATTATTTCTTTAAATTCTTTGAACACAATTATAAAGGTAAATGTTCTTAATGTGTCTTACAAAAAACTACACCCAACAAGAAAATGTTGATGTATAGCATAAGAGATGAGTTTTACCAAAATGATAAACAAAATGATAGTTTCTGAATCTCCAGAAGAGCAACATAAGACCATGCTCGTTGTAGTGTTGTTTCTTACATGACTAGCCGAGTCATTTTTTCTAACAATCTCTGTCTTGACAAATTTAATTTATCTAAAAGATGACATTATCATCTTTATGATCTAAGCACTAGGTTAACTATGATTTAAATGAATTAGCTCAAATTGATCGCAATATTTTTCAAGTGTGGAGCGTATGCTTGAGCTTTAACAGGTACAGCTGCTTGTTCAAAAGGCGATACTTGACTACAAAAAATTTCAAACCTCCAATATTTAAAGACCGCAAAGAAATCCAACGACCATATAGAATTCGTTTTCTATTTACGTTAGAAACTTTAACAACCATCTATTACTAACAGTAAATACCAACCATCTCGTTAATTTGTATATGGAAGTGGTGCATTAAAAGACAGTGCTCTATAAAGTCAAAACCCTAGAGTTTCTCTGTACACACCCCCACCCAAATCCAGAGATAGAAAACACAAAAAGGAGAGTGGGGTTAGGGCTTTGGGGGGGGGGGGGGGAATTAGCTAGGATACATCATCATTCACTTGTTTGAAATTGAGAGGTACCCATTTCATAAATAATGTCCGTGATCCATCAATTACAAGTTTACAGCTAGGGATATTAGTCGACAAGTGATTTAAGCTTCATTGTTAACTCAAAACTGCTGGTGAAAGTTCAATATTACGATACTTCATACGAACAAGAAGGGTTTGAATCTTTTGTTTATCTCTCTAAATTCTACTAATCGTTTTTTCTTTTAATAATTCATTAATAGAAGAAAAAAAAACCTAATTATTCAAAAAAAAAAAAAAAAAAAAAAAAGCTAATACAACACTAAAATGAGTCATAGATTACAAATTAGAAAAACATACTCAAACAAAAAATAGCACCAAAGGCCTAAACCAAGCGAGCCCAAACCCCAAACAAGTCTTTAGCAAGGACGAGGACGCAGCAGCGTTGTCTGCACTGCCACAGAGGAAGATGCACCAAGCTGCAATATTCGATAAGAACAACAAATCTTGGGAGGCTCCAATGTCGATTCCAGAGTACCCAAACATCTTGAAGCTAAAATTACAACTAATAACATATCCCAAATGATCTCCATTGCGGAGATCATCCTCTACCATCAAGAGTACCAAACAAAGAAGAGGAAGATAGAAAAAGAGGAGATCCACAAAGGGATCAAAGAGATAGCCATAAAAAAGATGAACAAACCCCTGATTCACCACCAAGTTTGGGATAGTGTGCACTAGTGAGAAAACCTCACTTACATTAGAGCTCCAAAGAGCATACTTACCAACTATGGTAGCAAGTAAGAAATTAGAACCGCCTTATGTTGGAATTTAATTAGAATATTTCAAAATACCTGCTATTTTTGAAACCTTCTTTAAACTGTTATTTGTAGATAGTAATAGTCATTAACTCTCTTTGATTGTGATTGTCCAAAGATTTCATCAGTTTGGATTGTTCATATACCATTCATTTGGTCAAATTAACTCTGCAATTATATTGGTTCATTCCTTATTTGATTTTTTTTTTTTAACAAACCCAAATAGGGCGACTATCATTCATCTAAAGCCAGAAAGGGCCCATCTACCATCATGGGGTAGACAAAGAGTTTGTGGTAGTAGCACAGTGATACATAGATTAGGTCCAATCATTTGACGGTTCCATGCTCAGAAAGGGAGCCTATAGACTATTGACTACTACATAGTAGATAGGCAGAGCAAATTAGACTCGATGATGCTCACTAAAAAACTAGAAGCATAGCTCCCTAACAAAGTAGGGAATTATTGTAATCAAAAGACTACACTAAAAACAGTAGCCCAGCCTAATGCGAACCCACAAAGGGAGTCCACACCCGACTCCAGCCCAATTTACTGAGCCCAAAAGCCACTTAAGGAAGAGTTCCACCCAGAGCCCATCAAGCAAGCTCGGTCCAGGCGCACAACCATCTGCTAGACGCCATGTCGTACGTACCAGCTGTAGTAGCATCACCAACTCGTTCCACCTAGCCCGTGCCGCGACGAGCCACACCAAGACCAGATCTTCGCACTCCATGCCGCCACAAACTGCACTGCCACGATCCAGCGCCTCACAATCCTCACCACCGTCGATTCAGAATCTACGCCGCCTCCGATCCAAGTCACTATCAACACGGCCGCCCAGTCTCTGGTTAGCACAACCGCCGCCCAGTCTCTGGTTAGCACAACCGCCGCCCAGCAGGGATGCCCCAGAAACGATGCTAAGCCATCCAGTAAACCCCGAGATCAAACACCCACCCAAAGAGCGGCATCAAACCATATACGTCGAGAACCCGTCCGGTAGTAGCCACAAGACATCAGCGCGGCCGGAGCCAGCCCAGACGGCAGGGCGCCACCGGACGAGCACAAATTCGCACTCAGAAAGGCCAACTGTAGGGTTTCTCAAAGAGAGAGGTTGACGGCTATGAATGAAATTCTTTTATTTTTGTTATTTGATTCTTCCTAAACAATGTCATTATACTCATTCCTTATTTGATTCTTCCTAAACAATGTCATTATACTCATTTATGTTACATAAGTTACAAAGCTTAATTGCTATTGGTAAATTGTTATTGCATTAATCATTATTGTCCTATATAATCTATAGCTTTCCAAATCAAAACACACAACAAAAATTCAATCTCCTTTGTTTTATTTCCGAGCTCAAAGTACTCATGTGTTTCCTTTAATTTTTCTATTCCACCAAAAGAAAGTTTTAAGCAGTTCGATACGATACGAGTGTTGTGAGTGTACACCTACAAGAATCGAGGTTGTTGTACCCTGAAGGGTATGGCGCCACAAACCTGCTACACCGAGACATTGTCTCTAAGGGGCGAAATCTACTCTTAAGGGCAATGTTTACACACCTCAATATTAAACTATTTTTTAATGATGTGTCATTCGGAAGCCTACAAATCCAAGAGATAAGTTTTATAATCCTTGTTATTTAATCTAGGACTAAATACTCGTTACTCCTTATACTTTTGCATGAAAAACAGTTTAGTCCAAAATTTTAAAATTAAACAGTTTAGTCCTTATTCTTTCTAATTCTCACACAACAGGTCCTAAAATGACTATTATACCCCTCACGGAGTTTTTTTTTTTTTTTTTTCTCTCTTTTTATTTTTTATTTTTTCTGCCTCTCTCTCTCTCTACACACACACACACACTATATATATATATATATATATATATATATATATATATATATATATATAGAGAGAGAGAGAGAGGTATAATAGTCATTTTAGGACATGTTGTGTGAGAATTAGAAAGAATAAGGACTAAACTGTTTAATTTTAAAATTTTGGACTAAACTGTTTTTCATGCAAAAGTATGAGGAGTAACGAGTATTTAATCCTTTAATCTATTATGACAATAACATTATGATTATTATTTGCTATTAATATATTATGTTTTTAAGATTTTTGTAGGAGGTGAAATCTGGTGACGAAAATAACATTCATCCAACACCTAATACAGTGGAGCACAAGGAATGATCGATCTAAGGACTAAAGGAAAAGTAGATCTAGAAAAAGATGGGACCGGTAGAGAGAAACCAACAGAAACTCAAACAAACATGAACGAAAAACAAACGAAAGGAAAAATAGAGACAAGATGCCTCTGATCTAGGCCAGAACCTAGGCAAAAGCGCCCACAAGAGTGATAAAGTAATCTGAGGCAAGAGTGATAAAGTAATCTGAGGTTCACATCCAAAATCAATTGGCAATGGATGAAGTGACCTAAACTCTTATAAACTCATATGCAAGGTTCCATTTTTCCCATGTGGGATGCATATATTCTCAACATGCCCCTGCATGTGTGGCGAATTTTCAAGCCATACACGTGGACAACTTTGGGTGACGTGGAGCCCGTGGCCGTGAAGCATGCACACGTGGGTAACCTCACTCTGATACCATGATAAAGTAATCTGGGGTTCACATCCAAATCCAATTGGCAATGGATGGAGTGGCCCAAACCCTTATAAACTCATATGCAAGGTCCCATTTTTCCTATGTGGGATGTATATATTCTCAACAAAGAGGTGGGAAAGAGCGCCACCGACTCTCAACTTAAAAGGGAGAAAAACCAGAATGTTGAGGTTTTCAGGAAGCCGGCCAATGTATTGGATGCTATTTGGAAAGAATAAAATTATACCAACTTTGAGGGTTGCGTAATTTACTTGGAACTCTTAAAACCTCCTTACTTTCCATCTATTTTGTTACCCAAAAATCCAAAACCCTCATTGATCAATGATTACAAATCCATTTCCATCAAGTTAGGTGTACAAAAAATATTGCAATTAGGACAAAAATTGAAGACCAATTCATTTTAGCCCTTTTTTTTTTTTTGTAGATTGTTGTTCTTTAATACTCGGCCTTATATTTGGTGCATGATTTTCCATGCTATACCTGCACAGCCTTTTATGGACAGGGATAGCAACATAAGGGATAGACATTGGTAGAGAATGACAATAATGCACAAGAAATATTGATCTTTGTAGGAGACTAAGATAAAACTTTTTCTTTTGTAAATCAATTCGATGATGAGGACATTCAGAAAGTCTAGCTAGCCGAGTTGTTTTACAGAGCCAAGGATTAGGTCAGATGATATAGTATTGTCTTGTTTTGAGGTTTCCTTTCCTACTTCGAAAAATATATTCAGTCGCTATTAGACTATTGATCCTCTTTGTATAAAATGTCCATTACAAACTACTTATATGTTCTTCAATCTAATGACCAAAAGAAGAATAACAAAAAACTATGGACGTTGTTTGAAAAGTTCTAACTTGAACTTCATCTATAGACTTGAGATGTATCGATATCTCTAAACACACTATAATGATACAGAAATATGACACAAGTACCATTGGATCGCTAATTAAAGGCCACAGTTTCAATACTCTACAACACTTTGTTTTTGTTTTTTTTTTTTGAAAAGGGTTCAGAATTACTTAGCTCCACGCCCGGTTATGGTATTCTTTATTAATTAAAGACAAACTAGCCAAATTATGCCCGTTTCTAACACTCTCTCGCCGTAAGTAGCTTACCAACCATGAAAACCTCGGGTTGTCTCAACCTTTTTTTACGGACGTAGGTCCACTGGTTTCTTCCCATCAGCCGAGGCTAAGGAGGAGGCCAGGTGGGCGGCCATTGCATCAATTGCAGCCATTGACGTGAAAGAAGAGACTACGTAGTCGAACAAAACCCTAACCCTAGGTTAGAAGGAGAGAGCGGCTGCGGCTTGAGTTTGGGGTTTAGGCTTTCAATGACAAGTCGTTGAGCACAACTGAATAATAAATAATAAATTATATTAGAAACATTGCCACCAGCTTCCTGTCAATCTCTTTCAAACATGTTCTGAGGGAGGCTAATTTTGTTGCTGCCTTAGCTAACGTAGGACAAGTTACTACCTTGTATTCCTATTGGAGAGGTAGGGTTCCCCCTCAGGCCTCTAGGGCCTTATTATTTGATCTTGTAAACCATGGTTGCCTTAGAGACTTTGCTATTTAATTTTATTCTCTCTTATTAAAAAAAAAAAACTGAATAATAAATTAATTGAGTGGTGAACAAGACTGCTCAAAGAAGAACAAATGCTCTTCTTAATTTGCAAACAAAATCGACTCTCCCAACGAGTTTACGGAAGGAATTGGATCGTGGATCTTTTGTACCTAAGAAATTGGTACATTTTGTTATGTTTTGAAATATCTAGCATGTATTTGGCTAGGTATAGGTTGGCATTTTGGCTGTGAACCAAATTTGGTTTATTTTTCCAGTTTTCCTGTGCAAGCTATTACTCGTTAGGTTGGCCGGGGACCCATAAACCCCAGTTCAGTGATGTCGGCAACGGTTATTCGCCGGCAACTTGTACTGATCGACGTAGTAGTGGACTAGTGGGGCACTTGCATAGAGTCATATATAGATTGCATGCATTTATAGGTATAGCCGTATAGCTACAAAAGCTACTAAGGTGATCGATCTGCAGGAATTTCAAAATTTCAAACCCCCCACCATGCTAGGGTAGGTTGTTTATCATTAAGCTGTAGATGAACAAGAACATACAATTAACGCTCCTATTAGATGTTGCCGCCTTGCTAATGATCCAAAACACCTATTAGTTGAGGACTGACATGTCATTGTAATTCGTTGTAAGCATAGTGTTTCGCATCTTAGGCCTCAATCATATATGATCTAGCTCTGCGCACACAGTAGTTGCACGCATACGAAGATAGTGGATAGAGACTCTTAGCAATTTAGATACAAAAACAGTATGCTGACCTTGGGTTTCAGGGCCCCTGAGGAGAAAATGAGGATCATGACCATCCAATACTTTCACATTCATATTTAGATTTTGGGTGGTAAGTCTAACAAATAATTGTAAGATATAAAAGAAAGAAAGAAAGAAAGAAGGATAGTATAACAATAAGAGGGTTCACGAATTCTAAACGTCCACATTCCACAACATCATAGGCCATCAAAGGGGTCTTTACCCGAGCCGGTTCGGGACAGAGGTTGAACCAACAAGTGGACTCCTCTATTGCCAAATTGCCACCCTACTTATATTAGTTATATAAATGTTGCCTGTACAATTAGGAGTTTCATAATGGATCGATGCACTGATTAATGTAAGAGTAAAATCCTCATATGGTAAATGAACTATTACAAAATGTATTTTTTGGTACTTAAAATTTTTTAGGGGAGTCTTATGGTACATATGCTATCCTTTTGTTAGCCTATTTAATACTTTCATCCATTATTCTGTTAAAAATGCTTATGTGGCAACCACGTGGCACTCATGTGGGAAATATATTAAGGGTAAAATTGTTTTGTCATTCTTATTTAGATTTATAGTATTTAATATATTTTACATCTATAATTTAAAAAATATTTTGACACATAAAAAAAGAAAATTAATTCCAAATTCTATTCTTCATGTTCTTGGAGTTTCTGAGGCAATTCATTTCAGTACCTCTATTTTTATTTGGTTCTTTTTTCATGAAAATGTTTATTTGTTTTTTCATGAAAATGTTAATATATATTAATTTTGGTCAGAGAAATTTTTTCTTTTAGAATAATTAATGAGATTAATCAATAGAGGCGGTATTCAACAAACTTTTTATTTTTACAACTTAGTTCAATTTATTTTAATTTAGTTAATAAAAGTTTTGTAAAAATTAAATTTTTTTTTACAATTTTATCCTTACTTTAACGAAGTAATGAAAATGGAAATACTAAAAGGGTTAACGGATGGATAGTTTAGATACCACCAAACGATCTAAAAATTTATAAGCATAAAAAAGTGCATTTTGTGATAGGTCAAATACCATATGAGGATGTTAATAAAAAAATAAAAAAATATCATATGAAGATTTTATTCTTAAAATTTACGTAATGACAGACGAACGGTAATCTACCGTTGCATGAAGTTTGTTTTGATTGTCGTTATATGAAATTAGTCCACCATGCATGAAATTATAAATAGTCGTACAAACGTATACATGTACATATAATGTGACCAAAGTGAATGCACATAGTACATAGCAATAAGTGACAAATTAAAGGAGTGAAAATGGTGAATGTATGTATGTAACTACGAAAGCGACGGGACGGGGTTTTTAGAAATCTAGGGTGGGTATGTTGGGTTGGTGTCAATGCCAATCAAGTGGGTCCCGCCGGGAAGACACAAAGCCACAAAGGTCTATATTATCAAATCCACAATTTTAAACGTTAAGAAAGGAGGCCACGTTGTACATTTGTTAACGTTGTCTTTCTGTCGGGACGACCCGGATCCTCCATATCCGCTTTGGAGCTTCCAAGTCCACATCAGGCCAGGCCCATGCCAGCCCATGTTTACTCATTTTCCTCCTCCTAATACAAGAAAGTACCTCGTCCCAGTCTCTCAAATGCTTAATTTCTAGTGGACCAACTCCAACTTGATTTTGCAATCATTTTTACAAACATGGTAAACACGACTCCAATGGGAACACATGATTAATGGTGTATAACTGTCTAGTAATTATATGATCTTTTATTTACGATATATTAATATATTCATGTACCTATTTCTTTAGTTCTTTATGGTCGTAGACTAGCTCGATATTAGTTGGAATTGCCAGTACTATATCGATATATTAAATTTATCGTAAACGAATCTCTTCTACAATTGATTGAGATTGTCAGTTATGTATATGTATATATAAGAATTCATATTTATGAGTTAAAAACACCTAACTTCTAAGTTCTAACCAAAATAAACGTCAATTCTTTCGAGATGCAAATCTCGCAACATGATGAGCAACCCGACTAGCATCCCAGAAAGTAGGAGAGTTACAATTGCCCTGCAAAAAAGACATGAGACACACAAAGTACCTCCACCAGACCGCACAAATCATTGACATTAACCATATGCAATATAATGTATAAAGGAGTTAGTTACAGGGTAAGAGTATCTTTAACAGACTCTCTATTTTGGCTCCTTAGCTATTTTGGAGAGCATGTTTAGCTTTTTATCTATTTTAGCAGCTGCATCAGACTCCTAAGTGGCTCTCTATTATAACTTTTAGCTATCTCGCTCATAAATATAGAGAGCGGGATGAGACTCTCTATAATTTAAAACACTCATTTTAAGTTATTTTATGTAATTTATAAATACATTTAAACTATTTAATCTTCATTTAAAAAAAATATATAAATTCAAAACTAGCTAAAATAGAGAGCATTGATGCAGACGTAATTCTAAAGTGGCTAGCTAAAATAATTTTGTAGCTACTTTAGCTAAAATTTGACTCAAAAATGGCTAGCATTGCTAAAGATGTTAAGCAAGCTAACCTGAAAAATAGAATTTAAACGAATTGTATTAATAATATTTGACACAGAAAAATAAATAAAATAACATATATATGAATCTATCTCGTTGCTTCTATTGGTTTGCTCTGAAAGTGAATATTGAATAGTAAATGAAAAGGGTGAGTAAACCAACTCTCTACAGTTGTAGACTATCTTGAGATCAGGCCGAGCTAGTCTATTAATGCATGAAGTCAATTTACTTCTAAGTAAAACTGATTTACTTGATGTATCCATACATTAATGTACCATCAATGAGTCCTTACAACTAACTGAGACATTGTTAGTGACAAACACATTATCAATCATTCGTGATGAGCAAAACCAAAAGCCCATTCTAACACACTACAAACCTCGCAACATGATGAGCAACCTGGTTAGCATCTCGGTGAGTATGAGAGATTAAGAGATATAATTGAGATGCAAAAATAAAAAATTAGACATACTAATTTCCTCAATCACTCCCTCGGCTGAATATATAGCATAAATCAACCGCATATCTATAGTTCTTATGTTTATATAAACATGGAAAATTTACAAAGCGGGTTATCCATTTGAAACATAATACAACAAGTTGATTCTAAGTACCAAATGACATGACATAAACAAAGCCACTTAACACGAATATGAATTTGCCTTATAGTTGGTTATGTTGCTTTGGTTTCAAAGTGAATGGTAAATATAGAAAAAAATAAAAATTCTCCAGAAAACTCTTTCTCGGGTTTGCTCCAGAAAACTCGGACTACGTCTAGGTTTTCTTGATTTTCTTCTCGTCCGGCGGAGCTCGTCGGCGTTTCAACTATGCCGATTTGGGCTACTGTCGCGCATGTCTTAAAAGCTTTTGTCGGATAGTCTCATGCATGGGGTGTGGCTTGGGGTTTGGCGGAGGGATCCAGACTAGTCGGATTCTGCAAGGATGGTCAGTGTCGTCAAGCGCTTCCAGGATTTATGGCGGCGGGGCTTCGTGAGGGAATTTCCACAACCAGTGATGGCGTGGTATGGCGGATCGGTGTGGCGGCGAGGCTTTTGGCGGCCTGGAAGGATTGCTGGGGTTGCGTGGTTGTGGTGGATCTGTATTGATAGTGGTGGTGGCGTGGCTAGGCGGTTCTGATCAGTCTCGTGTGGGGCCGCGGTGGCTGTAGGTCTGACAGCATGATCAGCGCTGGGGTTGAGGATGGGTGGCGGCGCTGGCGATTGTGGATGGTGGCGGGCTCGGGTCAACTCTTTGCTGGGCCCATTCTCTCGGGATTGCCCTCTTGGACATAATTTGGGCTGGGATGTTTTGCCTTAGGCTCATCCCTATGTTTTTAGTTTTTATCTAATTACAATAAATTCCTTGTATTTAGGAAGCTCAGCCCCGATGTGCACTCTATGTATCTCTAACACTTTTGGAGTAGTACCAAAGGAGGGTCCCCACTACCTCTACGTATTTAAATGTACAATGCGTATGTTTATTTCTATGTACCATTTGTGGGTACTACCATTATGTTTTTGTTTGTCATGCCCTTAAATGACAGCGGAAGGATATGTTGTTTCGAGTGGCGGACGGGTGAGTAACGCTTAAGAACTTGCCCTTGGGAGGGGAACAACAGCTGGAAACGGCAGTTAATACCTCGTAAGCTGAGGAGCAAAAGGAGGAATCCGCCCGAGGAGGGGCTCGTGTCTGATTAGCTAGTTGGTGAGGCAATAGCTTACCAAGGCGATGATCAGCCTCACTGGAAAATGACATATTCTGGCTTGTAATGAATATATTATTGGTATACTATTTCCTTGATTCAAAAAAAAAAAAAAAGTGAATGGTAAATGAAAAGGCTTGGTAAATTAAATATATGCAAGGAAGAAAAGTAAGATGGGTATTCTTTTTTCTTTTTAGGTAGTGCACTGCACCAGAAAAAGAAAAGCTCTATTTGCGAATAGTTGCTGAAAATTATGGAAACCCGAAGCACAATAGGGCATTATTACTCATATAAAAGGAATAATAAGTCATTATCAAAAGTGGTCAATCTTTTAACGTAATGATGCAGTTCTTTCTTTTCTCCTTGATGACAAGAAACAGTTCAGGCCACTGGCCATTCCTGGCATTGGAAACATGACGAGGACATCCAGATTATACCCTCTTATCCATCTCCAACACCACATAAAACCTAAGCCTACACGTACATCTCTCCCTCTCACCCTCTCTTAATTGGGTAAAGTCTAAAATGAGTTATGTGAAAATGGCCAACAAGGATAACTTCATTTACCATCGAAACGTTGAGCAATTATTTTATGTAATATTTATCTACTACATAAGGTTCGTTGCAAATGCTTGTCAGAAGCAAGCGTCGACGGAGTCATGAATTTGTGAAAAGCGTCATGAAAGAAAAACTAAGTACCTTATTTCGTAATTATTTAACCTCAACGTATATCTAATCAAGTAATATATAGGTTGTATAAGGACAACTCCATTCATCTCGTCATGTTCGCGAAATACCTAAGGCTTTGTACCTCATCAAGCAATAGGATACAAAGTCAAGATCGAAATGAGGGTGCTCATCATACACTTTTAACAAGTCGTAAGCACGATCCGAACATTGAAGTCGATCGAGATGGAAGAGAAGAAAAATGTTGTTACTGATGAGGACCGATATCGATGATATCATACGATCCAATGAATCCCATATTGACCCCGTGCTATCACTATATGCATCCAAGATTTATGGATCTTAAAAGTCTTGTACCAGATGAGGAGGACTAGGTTTTGATGTCGGTAGGGTTAATAGGTAAGTTTACTGTTGCCATTATAGCAAGAGCTTCATAAAGATTAAAGAGGTTTTGTTTGTGGGTGCTCCTCTTCTATTCACCAGTCTATGCATCCATGATGTATGTGCCTCTGTTTTACATGATGATGATGAGTAGAATAGCTGATACTATAGGAATCAAAACTGATACTATAGGATATGGTAGAATAGCTGTAAAGATATGTATGAAAAGGTTATGATATTTTACCATAGTTATCCCTACTTTCACGTAGGAAAGATTTGCATGAAGTTGTATATAATCTTGTAACCTGCCCTACTTTGAATACAATACAAGAAACATATTATTATCCAAATTCTTTATGGTATCAGAGCGTGCGCGCTTCTGAGGACCTAGAAACCCTAAGAATCCCAACGAACACATTTACCTCATGGCTGGAGACGAAGAGAGGGCTATCGTTCAAAATCCTCACGATCAACAGACCTCCAAGAATGCTGCACCATGGGAGAATTCCAACCATCCACTTTTTCTCCACCACTCGGACCAGCCAGGCGCCATGCTGGTTGCACAAGCCTTGGTGGAAGACAACTATACTACATGGGAACAATCGATGCTTATGTCACTAACAATCAAGAATAAAAAGGGTTTCGTCGATGGGACTCTAGTAAAACCAACCCACAGTCCTTCCGAGCAATTGCAGTGGGAGAGATGTAATACCTTAGTGAAGACGTGGCTGCTGGGAGCCATGTCAAAAGATATCTCCAGCAGTGTGATACACTGTAAAGATGCACGTAGCATGTGGCTGGAGTTGAAGGAAAGGTTTTCACAGGTAAACACAGTTGCTCTATTTCAAGTTGAGAGCGCTATTCATGGCTGTGAGCAAGGAGGTACCTCGGTGACTTCATTCTTCACCAAACTGAAGACATTGTGGGATGAGAAGGACTCTCTTTGCTCTTTCCCTCCTTGTAGTTGTGATGCCGCTCCAGAAGTTAAGTCTTTCATCGAGACTCAGAAGACAATGAAGTTTTTGATGGGATTGAATGAAGGATTTACACAAATAAGGAGCAATATCATCAGTCTTGAGCCCTTACCAACACTGAACAAAGCATACGCCATGGTACTTCGTCAAGAGAAACAAGTAGAAGCAGTTGCAGGCAAGCATGGATCAATGACAGAAGCTTCTGCCTTTGCGGTCAAGAGGCCAGAAAAATTTGAGAAGCAAGAGAAGAATGCTCCATCCTTTTCTCGTGAATCACAGTTCATGGGAGGAGAGACAAAGTATTGTGAGAAGTGTCATATGACCAATCATTACACAAAAAATTGTAGGGCACATCTCAAGTGTACCTACTGTGATGGCAGGGGTCACACCAATAACTACTGCAGAGAATAATGGGAGAAGGATCAAGCAATTCAAAGGCCAACCATGTTGGCACCATGAGTGAAGGGAAAGAGGATGCAATGGACTTTCCACTCTCCAAAACGGAGTGCAACCAAATGCTGGAGCTGCTGAATCGTATACAAGCAGCAGGAAACAAGTCAAGAGCTGGCAATCAACTGCTAGAGATGCTGAATACCAACAAACCATCCACGACCAACTTTGTGGGTAACATACCAAACCTTGAAGAAATTCCAGGTACAATTTGTGCACTTTCTCGTGATAACAAGGATGTAGTATGGATTTTGGATAGCGGGGCTAGCGATCACATTGTATGCAATGCAGTTTTTCTCTCTTCTTGTTATCCCGTGCACAATAGGACTGTGCGGTTACCCGGTGGGAAAAGACTTCCAGTGTCACACATTGGGACAGTGACTTTTTCACCTCATTTCATTCTTCATAATGTCCTTTGTGTTCCCACATTCTACCTGAACCTCATCTCCATCAGCAAACTTACTTTGGACTCATTTTACATTACTATATTTCTCAAGCATGTTTGTTTTATTCAGGACCTGCGTTCGGGGAGGATGATTGGGACGGGAGCTGAGAGTGAGGGACTATACTGTCTCAACATGCCTAAGGAAGGAACGTGCAATGCGGTGAGAAGCAAAACCGACGACCTATGGCATTGGAGGCTAGGGCATCCGTCAAGCAAAGTATCTTCATTTTTCCCTTTCTTGCAAAATAAGTCATGTGACACCAGCCATTGTTCTATCTGTCCTTTGGCCAAGCAGACTCGAAAGCCATTTCCTTTAAGTACTTCTTTGAGTAATTGTTGTTTTGAATTAATTCATGTTGACATATGGGGAGGATACCATGTTCCATCCATTTCAGGAGCACAATATTTTCTTACTATTGTAGATGATTTTTCTCGTTACACTTGGATTTATCTCATGCACAATAAGTCTGAAGCACGAAACCTTCTTATGCAATTCATCATACTTGTTGAAAATCAGTTTGATAGTAAAGTTAAGATCGTTCGTAGTGAAAATGGACCTGAGTTCAAGTGTTTCCAGTTTTATTCCTCAAAAGGTATCTTGCATCAAACTAGCTGCATCAATACGCCACAACAGAATGGCGTAGCTGAGCGCAAGCATCGACATTTGCTAAATATGGCTCGTGCACTCTTGTTTCAATCTCACTTGCCAAAACCTTTTTGGGGTGATGCAATACTTTCCGCTGCATATTTGATCAACCGAACACCAACACCTCTTTTACAAAACAAAACACCTTTTGAAATGCTCTTCAACAAAGTTCCCAACTACTCTCATTTACGAGTTTTTGGATGTAAATGTTTTGTTTCCACTCATCCCTTACGTCCTACAAAGTTTGATCCTCATTCTTCCGAGAGTGTATTTCTAGGCTATCCCAATGGGCAGAAGGGTTACAAAATATATCGTTTACATGATGCCAAGGTTTTGGTCTCTAGAGACGTTGTGTTCTTTGAAACTGAATTTCCTTTTAAAACTAGGGTTTCTTTGCGTCATAATTCCTCACCACCACATAGCCCGTTATTTCCTAACCCACTCCTATCTTCTTTTATCGACGATGATCCTGTGAGTGCACCACATCTTTCTGATTCTGTCACATCTCCTCATCCATCACAGAATCCCTCAGATTCCATCACATCACCTCATTGTGACTCATCAGTTATCGAGATCTCTCCTTCACCAACTCTAACACCAACAAATCCGGACCTTCCCAGTTCAGATACCATTCCTATCCACGCTTCACAACCTTTGCCACGCCGCTCCACACGTGCAACAAAGCCCCCTACCGCATTGCAAGACTTCCACGTTGAGATGGCCCTGCCTTCCCGCTCTGCGTCTCCATCTTCCACGAACCATGCAGTGTCAGGTACGCCACACTCTCTCTTTGAGGTTCTCTCATATGACAGGTTATCCCCTAAACACAGAGCATTCACTGTCAACCTCTCTCTCAAACGAGAACCTAAGTCCTTCTCTCAAGCCATCCTTGATCCTCGGTGGCGTGTAGCCATGAATGAAGAAATTCAGGCTTTGCAAAACAACAAAACATGGAGCATTGTTCCTTTACCTCCCAACAAACAACCCATTGGCTGCAAGTGGGTTTATAAAGTGAAGTACAAACCAGATGGCACCGTAGAGCGTTATAAGGCTCGCTTGGTGGCAAAGGGATATAGTCAAGTTGCCGGAGTTGATTATGGTGAGACATTTGCGCCTGTAGCTAAGCTTACTACTGTGCGTGTTTTGTTAAGCCTTGCAGCAATAAAAGGTTGGCATCTTCACCAACTTGATGTTAACAACGCTTTTTTGAATGGAGACCTCACTGAAGACGTGTACATGAAACTACCTCCTGGTTTTGGAGGTAAGGGGGAGAATCAGCATGTTTGCAAGCTCCATAAGTCATTGTATGGCCTCAAGCAAGCTTCGAGGCAGTGGTTTTTAAAACTCTCAAGTGCATTGCAGGCTGGAGGCTTCACTCAATCCTGGTCAGACTATTCTATGTTCATTCGAAAGTTTCAAGACAAGATCACAGTGTTACTTGTGTACGTAGATGATGTCATTATTGCAGGAAATAATCTGCAAGACATAGAAGCTACAAAGCAGTTTTTAGCAGGCCGTTTTAAACTCAAGGACATGGGAACCCTGCATTATTTCCTTGGGATTGAAGTGGCACGTTCAAGGTAAGGTATAGTGCTTTCACAGGGCAAATATGCACTAGAAGTGCTTGAAGATGCTGGATTCTTGGGTGCCAAACCATCTAAATACCCTATTGATCAGAACTTGGTCTTAACTAAAGATGATGGAGTTTTGTTACAAGATGCTTCGCAATATCGAAGACTTGTTGGTAGGCTCATTTACCTAACAATTACAAGGCCTGACTTGGTTTATGCCGTACACATTTTGAGTCAATATATGGACAAGCCTCGACAACCACATCTTGAAGCTGCCTATAGAGTTTTGAGGTATGTCAAGCACACACCAGGTCAGGGAATTTTACTACCTTCTCATGGACACCTAGAACTTACAGCATATTGTGATGCTGATTGGGCAAGATGTAAAGACACTAGACGTTCTACAACTGGATATTGTTTGTTCCTAGGGAAGGCACCAGTCTCTTGGAAGAGTAAGAAGCAAGGAACAGTTTCCAGATCGAGTGCAGAGGCAGAGTATAGATCGATGGCTACTACTTGTTGTGAGATCACTTGGATATTGGCATTATTGCGTGATTTACATGTTAATCACAAAGAAGCAGTTCAGCTATTTTGTGACAATAAAGCAGCAATCCATATTGCTTCAAACCCTGTTTTTCATGAGAGGACAAAGCACATTGACATTGATTGTCATGTTGTGCGTGAGAAGGTTCAAAGAGGACTTGTGAAACCTATTCATGTTCGGACTAATGAGCAGACAGCAGACTTGTTCACAAAGTCTCTTGGGTTGAAGCAACTTACAGCTCTATTAGGCAAGTTGGGTGTTATCAACATCCACACCAACTTGAGGGGGAGTATTAAGGAAAGGAATCAAAACTGATACTATAGGATATGGTAGAATAGCTGTAAAGATATGTATGAAAAGGTTCTGATATTTTACCATAGTTATCCCTACTTTCACGTAGGAAAGATTTGCATGAAGTTGTATATAATCTTGTAACCTGCCCTACTTTGAATACAATACAAGAAACATATTATTATCCAAATTCTTTAACTGAACTACCGAAGCAACACGTACTCAAAGTACAAACCAATAATATCCGTACACAATTTTGGACTCCCAGACCAGAACGCATGGTGGTTAGCTGAAGTATATAGTTTGATCCGTTGTTAATAATTTTCTTGTTTTCTGTTCTTGATTTTGTCAAATATCTTGGCATGTTATTTCACAGCAATGATCTCCAAAGAACTATAGAAACATTCACATTCTCAGAGTCGGATCCTCTGTTTTGTCTCTGTGTCGTAAAATCTGTTTGAATCGTTTTCTAGCCGACTATAATTATGGATTATGAATCCTCATTCAGTTAATTATTATGACTTCGAAATTGACTAGTTACGTGATTGAGATAAATATCAAGTCGTCTTTAACACTAACTCGATCCGTTTATTACTTGTATTGTGTTCATATCAAAAGATAAGTGTTGTTAAAGTAATAACCCTTTTATCTCTGAAACCAAATTCATCACGATGCCAACCCAAACCAAGAGAGAGAATGCACACAATTTATACCAACCTAAACTAAGCTTAACTCGTTAATTCCAGACTAAGCGATCATATAAATTCAATACAACCATGTTGGTTTTTCCAGTGCCCCCAATGAGTCAGGCAAGATATTTTCTGAATTCTCGAAAACGGTGTGTTCCTTTTGTATTGAAGACTGCAACACCGATGCCAAGAATATTGCTGGAAGAATGGAGACAAATGAGAACTGATTCCCTATTCAGAATCTCTGATATTATCAAGGAACAGATATTAAATACTAAATCATAAATTGGTCCCAATTTTCCATAAAAAAAAAAAAAAGAGAAAAAAGAAAGAATCAATACATACTCTGTTATGTAATACTATATGGTCGAGAGTTTCAACAGTTGCCTATTATTAGGAATTGCAAGCATCATGAGTATTGGATGGGCACACCATCTCTGTGCTACACATCAAGATGACAAGAAGAGTTGATTTTCTCCAAAAGAAGTTATGGGCACCTGCTGGCCACTCAATTATAAATATAAACCACCAGGAGTGGATGTGAAAGTGAAATCATTCAAACTTGCTAAAGATTGCTTAAAACTACTCTAGCAAACACAATCAAATCTGGGTTCTTGAAACAACTAGAGAAAGTGAAAAGTATAAGGCAGATCTATAAGCCAAAAAGTAATAAAGCAGTTAAAATGACAAAAGGTCAAAATTCCATTGCACAGTATGTTCACAACCACAGGTTCTCAAAACCAAATAAATATCAGAGAGCATTCCTTCATAACTAAGAAAACGCTCAAAATTCCTTTTTAAGACCTGGAAAATAGGAATATTTGGACAGATTTGTGCATGGAAACTTGCAAATGAACTAGCTTGACTGGATTACAATGATGCATGCAGATTTAAAAAGGGTTGATAACTCTTACAACTAGTTAACCACTGCAAGTGGCCTAGTGGTTCTTGCCTAGTTAGGTGTGCTCCCCAACCGAGGTTCGAACCCTGAAGTTGGCAAAGTGGCCAGGTACTGTGCTGCAATGCACAGTTGGAGCATTTCACATGCGCCAAAGGGGTTTATCTTGGACTTAAGAAGCCTTTGGGTTCCCCTTAACAAAGTAAAAAAAAAACTCTTACAACTAGTTCAACCACTACACCCGCAAAAATTGACTATTACTTTGCAATACCTCGGATTAATCGTTAGCATCATCTTTTATAACAAGTGACTGTGGGTAGACAAGTAGCAAATTGATCCTTCAATCATTTCTCCCAGTCAACTTGAATAGCATTTTCAATGTGAGAACTAGGTGCAAAATCTACACGAGGCAAATGAGGAGTCGAGGATAGAGAAGTAACAAATGGATTCTTCAACCATTTCTGCCAGTCAAGATGATTACAGTTTCCATTTGAGAACAAAGCATAACAGAAAATTAAAAGCATACAACATTCTTGAACCTCCTAACAGGGGAAGATCTACTCGCACCCTCTATAAGCAAATCAAACAAATCAAAGGAAGCTAACCACTTGATAGAGCTAATAATGGATAAAAAGGACCACCAATGACCAGTTCTAAGCATACCGGATCATGCATCTGAGAAGTTCTGTAATTAGCTGGATCAAAAGGGCTTCTCATACTCTTGCGGGGGTGGCCGCTCCCAGGGACTCATGAAGGCTACATAGGTAAATTTTACAAGTATTAGGTATGAAAATGGTATTGGAGAAATATCTTAGAAACAGAGAGCAACAAATTAAACCAATGAAGTCAAAAATTGTAGGAGACTCATCACACCAACACCATTAAAGTAAATGCGTAATACAAATAAATATAGTAGTGGTTCCTGTCCTGGTTGCAAGTTTGCAGATCAACTCAATGTTTTATTGACACTTCAGTGAATAGCCCTTACCTCTCACACTCTCAGTTATTGTAGATAATGACTAACTCATAAAGAACTCCAGCACATAGATGTTGCGCTGCTATTGATCAGAACCTAATTTCAACTTTGTTAAGAGTCACCTTTTACTAGCTACCCAACATTTAAGATCTTATGCCCTATACTGTACATTATAAATCTGTGATCCTTCAGGTCATAATTCCCAAACGATATAATCCTTTGACCCCTTGGAGATTATATATAGCATCATCAATTTACTATTCCCATATCATACAGAAAACATTCAAAACATATAAAGAACTGAAAGTGGAACCATAGAACTTCAAACCATGATTTGCATACTGGAATTCATTAGTGAACAGTAAGGGAAAGGTTTTAAAGGCCTGAGACAGATGGGTACAAATTAAGCATTTCTTTATCGTTTCCATAATCCAGCAGACCAATAGCTGTTTAATGATATAATTTCCATAAATCTCTGTAGCAACAGGATGGTACTTGGGCAAGGCGTATAACTAAGAGCCACGTTAGAAATGTTCTAAAACAGAAACAATCCAAATCCTTGAAATTCATTAGAAAACAAGCCACAAAAATAAAAGTGACTTACTTAATGGTATTTCGCCCAGAGCCATATATATTGAATCATCATCTGCAAGAGTCCCCTGAAAAAATAAGTAAAAGCAAACAGAAACATCAGTTGTTTATGGCATGGTGCATGCATGTAGCAAATATTTCCATCTAAGCACACAAGAAAAACTACCAAATGAGCACAACTATGCAACCATGTATAGCTCAGCAATCCAATTATATGCATTGTAAGCACTACGCTGAACATACTACTTAATTCAAGCGATCAACCAATACCTCTGCATTAGGAAGACCAATATCGTTAGGCATTGGAGTAAGATCCTCCGGTACTGAAGAACAAGTAGGGAAATCATTTCCCAGCAACTCCGAGATCATTAGCCCATAACCATCTTGGCCATCGGGGATATCACTAGAGTTCTGTGCTTGGTTGGAAAAGCCATCTAGAGGTATAAATTCAGTCCCTGTCCTGTTGATCAGAACAACATTAAAAACCACATGCCAAGAAACTAAGAAACATGAAAAGTCACCAAAAAATTATCAGCTGTATTGACACTCAGACTGCATCATTTGTTGTGGGAAGCAAGGTTTGACTACAATATTCGTCAAAAGAACATTAAATCAATAAACTCATAAAGTTCTTAATAGGAAAAACTTACTTTCTTTCCGCATTATTGAAGGCCTTGTCTTCAGGAATACAGTCATTTTCTAAATCAATTACTTCTATCCCTTTGACATCCACAGGGCGTCTACTGCTCTCACGAGACATATTGCAGTTACTCATTGACAAGTCAATATCAACCGGCGCTGCTTCTTTCTTCACTCCAGAGACATCTGTGTAGTTTATTACAGAATTACTATCACGACTCTCATGTGCATCGCTAACCTCCATGAGATTAAGGTCGAATGAATTAGGAAAAAGCTGCTTCTCTTGCATATAATCGACACAAATTTCAGCTTCATCTTTTCGGAACTGGGAATCATTTCCCATTGAGCTGTCATGATCAACAGCTACAATCACTTTCTCAGCAGGAGAAGTGTTGTCCTCCAATGGACTTGCTTTCTTTTCGCTCAAATTGGAAATTTGGAAACAATCATCTGACTCTGCGTAGGGAAGCCATTCTCTTGGTTTTTTTGCTTCCACCTGCTTATCATGGTCTTCTAAAGCCCTCTTCTCACCTCTTTCCTTAACTGCAAAGCTAAAACTCCTAAGCCCTGCTGGCCCTTGAATCAATTCTTGTTCATTCTCACGCTTAAAAGCTCTCTCTGGTAATGACTGGGACCTTTCAAACTTATTCTGCTCAATACCAAATCCAGAACCTAATTCTACCAAATTCTCAACAGATTGACTGGGCTCAACTTTAGAAGTTTCAGGATCAACATAATGAGAGTTATCTAATACTGGGGTACCTGAGGCAACATCAAGAGAACGGTTTTCGATTAAACCTTGAGATGATCCTCCCGGTTGCAGACCAATGTCAGACGACGTGCTTCCCTCTTGGATAATTGGAAGTGGATCAACCTTCAAACCCCTAGTAGTCAATGCCGAGCGAATTCTAGTAGGCACCTTGGCGAATTTGCATAGTTTCAACAAATCAGTGGCATTCCTACCACCCAAATCCCCCTCTCCCTTGGCCTTAACCTGAACCGGCAACTCCTCCACAACACTCTGTTTCTCAGTTTCATCACCATTGCCACAATCCCTATCCTTCATCTCTACATCATTCACCTTGTTGGGCTCCACATTTACTCCAACAACAACTCCATCACTCCCACTTGCACCAGAAGAAGTCGGCTTCGAGCTCATATCCTCCTTCGTCTCCGAATCCACTGCATCCTCACTCTCCCTTGCATTCCCAACATCTCTCCCCACCTTGTGCTCCTCATGCCTCCCAGAAGCAGAATCATCCTCACACTCAGAAGAAGCCCTACTATGCCTATCCGAAAACGTCCCACTCCTCCCATACCAATCGGGCCGGGTATCCGACCCATACCCGCCGCCCCGGTTCCTCCTCCTCCCCTTATTCCTCGCATTACTACTGAACTCATCCACACCCCCAAACCTTCCTCTTCTGTACCCTCCTCCCTCCGAAACATTTCCTAATCGGGAAAGCGCCGACGTCCTCCCCTCCTCTCTCATGTGATCACCCTCAAACTCTACCTGCTGCTTCTTCTGCCACTTTGCCGACAGCACGCTCGCCGGCAGCAGCCCCTGCGCCACCAGATACTCCGCCGCCATCCGCCCCGCGTCCATAAAGACGTCCCCCTTTCGCGGCGGAGCGGGCGGCGGCGGCGGCGGAGGTGGCGGCGGCTGGAACGATTTCGACCGGCCGTAGCCGCGATTGAAGTTGCTGTTGCTGTTGCTGTTGCTGTTGTTGCGGTGAGGGGGGTCGGAGTTGTTGTTGTAATAGCCATGGCCGCGGAGTGAGCCCTCCGGCGAGATCCGACCCATTCCGATACGGTCCATACCCATGGAATTAGACCGGTACCCATTTCCGGGATTGCGGTGGCGGGCGTGCATGTTTGTTATTCGGGTCACAAATATCTTTGAATCAAAGATTTTGGGGTCCTCTTGGGGGAACAAAAAAAAAAATGAAGGGTTTCAGCTGAAATGGGGTTTGTCACACCTACCCACCATGAAAAAGAACTAATCTTTCCTTCTTTTCTTCCAGATTTCCATGTAAAAGATTCGAAATTTGCAGGAAACAGCTCAAAGAATTCCGACTTGTTGGGTTCTTGGATTTTGGGGGAAATTGGGGGGATTTGCAAATCCAAACCCAAGCAGTAACTGTCTTTGTTTTTCAATTGCAGATCAAGCAGCCTCAGAAGCCGAATCTGATAACCCTAGCTCCCTCCTCCAGTTTTTGCAGAGCCTCCTCCGGTTGGAAATGGAGGCCAAAGCTCTGGATTAACAGTCAATTTTTCTTTGGTTTCCTGTGATCAGCTTGCTTTGAATATAATAGTTTTTACCAGGCGGTGAGAGTTTATTTTTGATTTTTTTTTGTTTGTTTGTTGATAATGAAGAGGATGGGATGGAAATGTGAATTGTGCGTATGCGTCACATTCCCACTAACCTCCATTTTGAGGACTCGAATTTTGTGATTTTGAGTTACATAGCCCAAAGTTGAAAAAGCCCGCATCTCTTACATTGGGCAAATAAGTTGGGTGTTTTACAAGTGATCGAGGGAATGAAACAAAGTGGGTTGCGACATTGCCAGATTTATTGTTTGCAAGTTTCGTCTATTCATGTGGTTAGAGGATGAGCCCAATTAGCTCAAAGATAGTAATGATCATGATTTCATTGTAAACTTTTAATTTTCCAAGTATTGGTTTTATGTTCTCCCTAATGCATTCTTCTTTCACGAATGGTATGGGCAATATTGAAGTTTAACTATACAAGATTTTATAGTTTGGTTTCTTCTTTCTTGCTAGAGATGACTAGATAGGGAGTACTTTTTTCAGTCTGACATGAGGAAGCCAGGTCTTCTCTTGTTCATGTTACAAATACCTTCAATCCAGCTAATCTTCCCCTAAACAGCATGGGCTGATATGACACTTCCACAGTTGTCGAAGGCTATAACTGTATAACATACACGAATACAATTTGCAATTCTAGACATACGACTAGCCTTTGTTCTTATTGGAGTAATTCGGAAATTCAAAATTCGTTTGATAATAAAATGAAGGGCATTGCACAAGTGACGTTCTAGAGTTGCATACTAATTTTACTGCACGGCAGGGGGGTTTGAACACTGGTCACTTTGTTACTTGCCCACATTCCGCACATTCCGTACAGCTTGAGCAAAGGTCGATTACGAGCAAAGGTTTGTAATCGAAAAGATGAAGAGCTATTTTTAACACCAACTACAGAAGCTCCTCAAAGATTTGAACAAGTAAATAAAGATCCTTGCAAATTCGCTTTGTTAGAGTGTAAGTATATTGAACCATTACCATTCAACACATGATTTCCCATGGTCATAAGGAGAACAAAGTAGTAGATTGGGAGAATAACTCTCCTACCTTTCCGGTGGCTCAAGGAAACAAAGAGAAAGATTGCAGAATCGAATCATGAAGAGAAGATCAAGGAAAATCGTCTCACTGATCTTGAGTTAAAGATGGTATTTATTCCATATCATTTTGCATGATTCTAAATTGATATACATATCGGATTAGATTGATTTGATATTCTCATCTGCATCAAAGGGTCTTTCAACATGCATATCAAAATCGAGATATTCGATTGCATATTCAAAACAGTTTTAAAAACCTTTCCATGTTTATCTTGTTGTGTGACAAGAAAAGATTTGATTGAGGGGGAGCTTTGCTAAAGCTCCTCTATAAAAGGGTTCTTAAAATGATTCTCTTGGTAGAGTTTTTGGTGTTAGGCATATTTGATTGTTTTCATGTGTTGCATAGTCTTCACAAAACGTTTTCATGAAAAACTCTCCATGATTGATTATTGTGTGTGAATTCCTTGTTATATTACATGAGATCAGTGAGGAAGGAAGTCGAGAAAGTGCAGATTGCTTTACTGCCATAGATCAGTTTATTCTTGTGTAGAATAGGTAATGCAAGGTGTAAACAAGTTAGCTGATTTGCTTGTAATGTGGTTGTGTTAAATACCACAACTTTTTTCTTGTAAAAACCTGATTTCATAGTGGATTGCTTTCTGTGTGTGGGCTACATAAACAGCCTCGCAGTGATGTTTCCTCAGTGGTGAGGTTTACATTGCGTTAGCAAGTCTTTGTGTTGTGAGTTGTACTTTTTGGATAAATCTGTTCAAGCAAAGTATTTTCACTAAAACTGGTTCCATCTAGTATTTACATAAAGTTTCCATCTGTTCGGCATCAACATGATCGAAACACAACTGTGTAAGATTTGCATTTGAAAAGAACACTTTTTTCAAACTTGCATGGCTGAAGTCCCCACCTTCGGCATCAACATGATCGAAACACAACTGTGTAAGATTTGCATTTGAAAATCACACTTTTTTCAAACTTGCATGGCTGAAGTCCCCACCTTCGGCATCAACATGATTAAAACACGACTCTGAAAGATTTGCGTTTGAAAAGCACACATTTTTCATACATGCAGAGATAAAGTCTCCACCTTCAGCATCAACATAATTGAAACATGTCTTTGTAAGATTTGCATTTGAAAAGCACACATTTTTCATACATGCATGACTAAAGTCCACCTTTGATAAGTCCAAACCAGAAAGATCAAGGCCAGAAAGATTTACAACCTTAAACTTCAATTGCCGAGGAGAATCATTCTAGCTCTTCATACAACTCGTTTCATTATGTATGAACTTGATAATATCAGTGCGTGTTAGATCTGCTGCACCCAACTTCTTTTTCCTCTTATTTTTCAGGACATCATTAATTTCATCTATCAATCCTTGGAGTTCAAAGTATTTTGCCTCCTTCAGTAGTTGTGAATACTTAGAATCCTTCAGACTAGGAACATCACCAACTCTCAACCAATTAAGGATGTACCCAAAATATTCACCATCCCTATCAATGAAAGTATATCCCTCATGATCTTGAATTAAGGAATGACGTCCACTAAACATTGTAGCAAGCATCGAATTAGGCTCCGGCCGAGTCAGAGTATCATTGTATGTGCAAAACTTCTTTCCACCAACATTGAGGTAAACCAAAGAGGAGGAATCAGAATATATCGTTATTGCTTTGAAACTTGAAGATTGGAAAAGACGTGTTAGAATCATTATGGACTTGATACACATTAACATAAAGTAAATTGATAATTAGCTTAATGTCAAAACTAGTTTAACATCGACACAAACTATAAACCAATACTTGTAAATTAATGGAAGAGTGTATCAATTCATTAAGATTAGTAATCCAATTCTTAGTTTGCAAGAAAGACTACAATGAAGTGTTACATTAAGAATCTAACTAGAAGATCTAATCCGATATGAACTGCTTTGATAAGAAAGTTTATGGAGGTTTAAGTCACCTATATAAATAGATGAATTGGTCCCTGTTGCCACCACGAGATTTTGCATAAGTTCTGTCCATTGAGAAGCAAAGCCGGCAAGCAACAGAAGGCCACATTCAAGTAATCAGAGTTTGCAGCTGCAGAAGACGGAATCCATACCAGTAATTGCTGAAGGTAAGCCTTGATCCTTGTGTGATTGTTGTCGAGTTTATATGCATATGATTGTGAGCATGATTGTATGGTTTTACAATTGGTATAAGAGCATAGGCTCACAAATATGATTTTAGTTTTGCTTGACATGAAAATCGTTTTAAGGTTCTGGCAAACAAAAACAAAAAAACTTTTGCTTTACGGGGGTTAGCCTGTTAATAGCTCTAAGCCCAGTCACAACATGTTGAGGATCCAGGCCCAAACCCGACTAAAACCTCAAGAACAGGTGACCGTTGTATCACAACGGTTAGTTTTGATCAAGGCGAAGGTCTGGGACTGGATTCGGAAACGTGCGATATGTTTTTATCTTGAGAAAGGATTCAAAACCCCAATTGTTGTGAATCAGGAACCCGGTGGAGTCGATTGTTGCATCTGGATATCGAATTCATTTAGGATTTTATTTTTCACCAAAATTTTCAGTCTCTCTTTTGATACATGGCCAAGTCTCCTATGCCATAAAAATGCATACTTTTATGTTAGTTTGGTTCTTTTAACACCTGTTAGAGTGATAGTACTGTTTGTGTTATTTTCAACAAGTAAAACTTCTTGTTTAGCCATTGAACAATTGAGCTGTAAATAATCATTCATAATAACACCAGAACCAATTTGAACATAATTTTTAGAAATAAGATCAACATAATCATTCATAATCAACATAATGAGATCTGCTACAAGTTGTATTCTGCTCACCATTCACCTGGAATTTTTGAAACTCATCAAATAAAATTTCTAAGTGAAAAAGTGTTCACAATACAAACTTTGAGGATTTAACCTCAGATTTTGAGGAAATTGTGTCAGATGAGAATATAAGTGTAGCACTGCTTTTAGAAAGAGAACCATTAGCAACTGAAACTGTTACAGAAAATCAAGATGCATAAGATCAAGTGATTGATCAGGAAATGCATCTTGGTGATCATCAAGCTGAACCTGAAATTATACCTGAACCAATCCCTGATGCAGAACCTCAAAATCCTCAAGTAGCTCAACCTAATCCTGAAAATCCTCAGCCAAGAAGATCACAAAGAGCAAGAAAACCAACTTAAGGGGGGGGGGGGGGGGGGAGTGATTACATTGTTTATCTGCAAAAAGCAGAAATTGAAATAGATTGTACAGAGGACAATGATCCAACTACTTTTAATCAAGCCATTGAAAGTAGTGAATCACATCAATGGCAGCTAGCAATGGAAGCAGAAATTGATTTCATGAGCCAAAATGCAGTTTGAGAATTAGTTGAGCCTGACCCCAAACAGAAGCCTATAGGTTGTAAATTGGTTTTCAAAACCAAAAGAGATGCAAATGGCAATTAGAGAGACATAAGACAAGGTTAGTTGCCAAATGGTTCACACAGAAAGAGGGTATTCACTTTACTGAGACTTTTTCTCCAGTTTCTACAAAAACTCGTTTAGAATAATCATGACTTTAGTTGCTCATTTTGATATGGAGCTACACCAGATGGATGTTAAGACGGCTTTCTTTAATGGTGAACTAGATGGAGTGATTTATATGAGGTAGCCAAAAGGTTTTGTACAAGGTGGAAGTGAAAACTTAGTGTGCAAGTTAAGAAAATCAATTTATGGCCTAAAACAAGCTTTTAGACAGTGGTACAAGAAATTTGATTCTGTGATTTCTACTTTTAGATTTACAGAAAATCTTGTGGATGATTGTGTTTATTTGAAGACAGTTGGGAACAATTTTATTTTCCTAGTCCTCTATGTGGATGATATACTTTTAGCTAGCAGTAACCTAAAACTGCTTAAAGATACTAAGAGCTTTTTGTCAAAGAATTTTGACATGAAAGACTTAGGAGAAGCATCCTATGTACTAGGTATTGAGATTAAAAGAGATAGGGCATAGAGACTACTTGGTTTGTCTCAACAGAATTATATTACCAAAATTTTGAAGAGATTTGGTATGGATTTTGTGTGCAGCTGGAGAAGTTCCCATGTCCAAAGGAGATAAGTTAACCAAGAAGAAGAGTCCCAAAAGTGATGTTGAGAAAGAGAATATGGAGTCAAAGCCTTATGCCAGACTTGTAGGAAGCCTCATGTATGCACAAGTCTGCACTAGGCCAGACTTGTCTTTTGCAGTAGGGATTTTATCAAGATTTCAATTCAATCCAGGCCATGAGCATTGGGTAGCTGGGAAGAAAGTGTTGAGGTAAATGCAGAAATCTAAAAGTCACATGCTTGTATATAGGCAAGTGGAGGATCTTAAACTCATTGGATTTTCAGATTCTGATTTTGCAGGGAATTATCTAGACTCCAAGAAATCAACTTGGGATATGTATTCATGCTTGCAGGAGGTGCAATTGCTTGGAAGACCATGAAGCAAACACTTGTTTCAACTTCCACTATGCAAACTGAATTTATTGCAGTATATGAAACTGTATGTGAAGGACCTTGGAGCAGGAATTTTTTGATGCAGACCAAAGTGTTGAGTCACATTGTGGCTGGCACACTTGTGATTTATTGTGATAATGAGGCAGCTGTTTTCTTTAGCAAGAACAGTAAAAGATCAAATAATTTCAAGCATATTGATTTAAAGTATTACATTGTAAGAGAAAGGGTAAAGCATGGTGAGATAGCTGTTTTGAGTATTGACACAAATTCACAACTAGCAGATCATTTCACCAAGGCCTTATCAGTAGCTGCATTCCAGAAGCATACAACAAGCATTGGAGTTTTAGCTAATTTAGATGCTTAGGTTCTGTAGAAAGTTAGTCTAGTTGGAGCAATTTAAAATTTTAAGGTTCCTGAGTTCTTGTATCTTTTTGAGCTGTGATTTTCCAGTTTATTTATCACAACTTGTTTGTAATGACAGTTTATTATTATCAATAAATTTTTGAGGTATTTCCAGTTATGGTTTTGCTGCAGCTTCATTGTTTTGTTTTGGAAATTATCATCTTGTTTTGAATATCATACTTGCAATCAGATGGCCTTGAATCATGTTTAAGCATGATGTTGCAGTTCAAGTAATAAGCAGTAAGGCCATCAATGTTCAGTAAACTGCTTGAGTTTCTGGTTTAAGAAACTTTCAGGAGGACTTGATATATGCCTTCTTGTTGATACATATTAGCATATATCGTATCACTTCTAGTTATGACATATGTGGATTGCAGGAGCTTGTGTTTGTGGTTTTGAAACTTTGCATTTAGTTAAAATGTATGTTTTTTCTTGCACTATGCATTAGTAACTGTGATCTGACAATGTTGGAATGGATTTCTTGTTTGAATTTTGTTGTCTGGCACGCACTTCAATAAGTTAAATAGTTTCTAACATTTTCTGGTGCAAATTATCAAGCTTAATATGTGTCAATCCAAGGGGGAGATTGTTAGAATCATTATGGACTTAACACACATTAACATAAAGTAAATTGATAATTAGCTTAATGTCAAAACTAGTTTAACATGGACACAAACTATAAACCAATACTTGTAACTTAATGGAAGAATGTATCAGTTCATTAAGATTAGTAATCCAATTCTTAGTCTGCGAGAAAGACTATAATGAAGTGTTACATTAAGAATCTAACTAGGAGACCTAATCCGATATGAACTGCTTTGATGGAAAGCTTCTCGAGGTTTAAGTCACCTATATAAATAGATGAATTGGTCCCTATTGCCACCACGAGATTTGCATAAGTTCTGTCCATTGAGAAGCAAAGCTGGTAAGCAACAGAAGGCCACATTCAAGTAATCAGAGTTTGCAGCTGCAGAAAATGGAATCCATACCAATAATTGCTGAAGGTAAGCCTTGATCCTTGTGTGATTGTTGTCGAGTTTATATGCATATGATTGTGAACATGATTGTATGGTTTTACAAGAAGATCTTAACCAGCTGAAAAGTAATATATGAAGCGTTAAAAACCAATCACAACATAATATATCATAAGGAAAATCTACCCATACAACAGGCTAGGACGAAATGAAGAGGGTGATCGAACCTTGATCTGAAAATTGATATATAGCATTTGGAAAGGATCTCTTTCAATTCATTTCATCATTGGATGACTTGCATGTATAGCATATCGCACTTACATTTACGAAACAAGTTTGCTCGGTATAAAAATAACGTTATATGGGGAAAGTCATTGGTTTATTAACATAATAAATGTATACATAGCGAAAGACTAAGAGTCAAAAACTCGAATTCATTGCTTCTTTATCTTCTTTCAGATTTCTAGAGCATTCAACTGCTGAAGGATTTGAGAGGGCATGCGCATATTTATAACAACTAAAGGTATAAGTGCACCAAGATTGAGTAAGACCATCCAGAGCACATAGGTAAATTAAGAGTGAAGATTCAGAGCACCGACGTGCACTTGCACTAACATGAATGAATGTTTAGATTCCATTAAATATACTTTTTGTTTATTAAAAATAAAGTTGATAATAAATATCAAGGGTTTAGATTATTTTATAAGTGTTGGGTCACTTGCACCGTCGGTGCATAGAATAATTTTTAGTAAATTAAATGGCTTTCGCAAATGTATTTAATAATTACATGAGTGAAAACGAATAGTCAAAAGTCACTTGAAAGTTGAAACTCAATGCATCTTTTTACTTCATTCTTTTGACCGTCTTTTGATACATGAGTGTAACTCATGAATGTAGAGAGACAAGTGGCCTCCACTGAAGTTGAATAATTAGGAAGGTGAAGAAGCATTTAGAGCAAGTCCACCCATAGTCAAGAAATGTTAAGGTCGAAAAGTCAAGGCATCGACCAGTCAAGTTACTGTTCACTGGACATGGGTTTTCACCATTTTTTTCTTGACCAGTCAAGACTGTTCACTTTTTACTGTTCATTTTTCCACTGTTCGTCGAGTTTTTTTCTTGTTTAAATTACTGTTCATCCACTTTTATTGTTCACATATATAATCATACATATTAATTGCCTAGCCGTCAGATCTGCCTTCACTATTCAATCCAACGGTCTGGATCATTTGACCGTTGGGCCCTCAAATTCCAAACCAGCCAATTCTGGTGTGCTAGGCGACAAAAAAGATGCAGACGCCAGCCACTGTTCTCTCCACTTCCGACGTGGCAGCTGGGCCTCTCCTTCGACTGGTCAAGAAATTAGTCAGGGCTTTGCCCTTTTTCTTCCCCTGGGTCATCAAAAGCCAAGTTTTGGCTGGGTAAATTAGGCCCGGTGGAGGAGTGAAAATGGAAATGCCCGGTCACCACATCATGTTTCCCTGCTGGTGCCCGGTCAAAACGAGACCGATGCACTTGCTCTTAGGAAGTAAATTGTGCATCCTCCATTATTTGAGTAAGCAGCTATTATTATTACAAAATTTTGTCCCTTAAACTTTAAAAGAGAAAACGTAGAACTGTATGTGGATTTTTATTATTATTATTATTATTATTATTATTTAATTTTTTTTTTTTTTGTAATAGGATCCGGTGTAAGAGTTGTAGACACCAAAAATTTAATGAAAATAAATTCATTAAATAATTCGGTCAAAACTCAAAATTATGACTGAACAAATTTAGTCGGCATGTGGGTCCCACAAAATGTCCACGTGGCTTGTGAGTCAGCAAAATCACACAGACTCAGAGAAGGACACTTGGCGACACATGAAAGGCCCGACGGCAATAAATGAATTTGCTCCGGCTAAATCAATTGATATTAAAGCGGATCAATCAAATTAAATAAATTGATTCCAAGTCAAATCAAGTATTAAATCTCGTCTGCTGATTAGATATCAATTTATAATCAAGACGACAATCAGTCATCAAATTAATTTGCTGATTCCTTAAATAGTCGTGATTAAATAAGCTAATTAACGCTGATTGATTTGATTATGTTATTAAGGAAAATGTGATTAAAATCAGCCATTAAATTGAGTGGCTAATTCCTTAATGATCGTGATTAAATCAGTTAATTAACGCTGATTAATTTGATTACGTAATTAAGGAAAATACAATTAATTACGTGTCATCAAGGCATTCCAAATTGAGAGAGACGCCGACACTATAAATACCACCTCTTAAATCAAGAGAAGGACTTCAGCCAAAATAGAGAAGAAAATACTCTCAGAATCTCTGAAGCCTCCCAAGCACGTGTGAAGAACCCTCAAGCTGCCAAATAGCCGGTTCCTCACCAACCTCAAGTCAAAGCGTTCGTCACGTGTCAACTCTCGTGATCATCATACCACTCAAGATCAAGCGTCAAGCCCTTGAGCGAAATTCATCGTCGGAGATTGAATCAGAGGATTACCAAAGATTGTAACCCGCACTTAAATTAATAAAATTATTATTTTTTGTACACGTGTCTGTATCTTGTTTGCTTTCAGATTTTCGTGTTTACAAATTGGCACGCCCAGTGGGACCTTCTTTGCCTCTCATCTCCTTCTCCGTAAGACGATTCCAAACAAATCCGTTCGAGCAATGGCTTCCAAGAACATTCAAGTCATCCCGAAGAACAAATCCAAGACAACGACCTCGAAATCGAGCAGCAGCTCATCTGGTCACATCACTCGAAGCATGGCAAAGATTCAGCCTACAACATTTGTGGCTTTGCCATCTAAGCCTCGCCAACCAATCATCACCCTAGAAAGTCTAGGGGCGGGGAAGCATGTCCCTCGAAGTGAAGAGAGACAAGCTCCAAACATAAAACCAAGGGAACGGTCGTTCTCTCCTGCCTCAGATGATCACTCAAGCACCGGATCATACCATGGAAGTCCTAATGCTGAAGAAAATGACACTTCTGGGATGCCGTCAGACAGTGCGTCTCACCTCTCAGCAATGCAAGTCATGATGACTGGGGCAACTACACTTGAAGAGCAGGTAGCTAATCTGATGGAGGCGGTTCAAAAGCTCACCAATACCGTCGAAGAAAAAGATATGCAGATTGCTCAACTTTGGAGCAGGCTCGAGAAGCAAAATGAAGAGGATTCTGCTAGGATTCCGTTCAAGAATGACAAAGACAAACAGGAAGAAACTTCAAAGACAAATGACAAAGACAGTGAAAGTCCACTTGGTTCTTTGTCCGTCCAGCAGCTGCAGGACATGGTCAACAACTCCATTAGAGCCCAATATGGAGGTACCTCTCGTGATTCTCTCACATACTCCAAGCCATACACAAAAAGAGTGGATAGCTTGAGGATGCCATATGGGTACCAACCGCCCAAGTTTCAGCAATTCGAGGGGAAGGGTAATCCAAAACAACACATTGCCCACTTTGTCGAGACTTGCAACAATGCAGGAACGGAGGGAGATCATCTTGTTAAGCAGTTTGTACGTTCATTAAAAGGTAACGCCTTCGAATGGTACACTGATCTGGAGCCTGAGTCAATCGACAGTTGGGATCAGATGGAGCGTGAGTTCCTGAATCGTTTCTATAGCACGAGACGTACAGTGAGCATGATGGAACTTACTAGCGCCAAGCAATGGAAGGATGAACGTGCAATTGATTACATCAACAGATGGCGTTCGTTGAGTCTCGATTGCAAAGATCGACTCTCAGAAGTATCTGCGGTGGAAATGTGCATCCAAGGTATGCACTTTGATTTGCTATATATTTTACAGGGAATCAAGCCCCGTACGTTTGAAGAGCTGGCTACGCGAGCACACGACATGGAGTTGAGTATAGCTAGCCATAAAGGGAAGAAGGAGTCAATTGTTGACCAAAGAAAAGACAAGGTCTTCGGAAGCAAGTTTGATAAGACACCGAAGAAGCCTACAAAAGAATCGATGGCCGTTAACATTGCCCCAGTCAAAATCTCTACACGAGATAAGGAGGTTATGAAAGTAGAGCCAACTCGCACCTACGACAGAACAAAGCGTTCGTTGAAGGAATGGCAACAAAAGACATATCCTTTCCCAGATTCTGACGTGGCAGGCATGTTGGAAGATCTACTTGAGAAGAAGGTGATAGAACTCCCAGAATGCAAGCGGCCTGAGGAAATGCATCGTGTTAAGGATCCGAAATACTGCAAGTACCACCGGCTCGTCAGTCATCCAGTGGAGAAATGCTTTGTTCTGAAAGATTTAATAATGAATCTCGCCAAGCAAGGAAGGATTGAGCTAGATGTCGACGATGTTGCTGAGGTAAACTGCACTACCATCGTGTTTGGTTCATTCGAGCCTGCCCCGTTGCCTTCTCTTCCAATGAAAGCACCATATCAGCTCTCGAGGAGGCCATGCATGAATTCAAAGTTAGAGAAAGTGAAGCCAATCCAGAAAGCAAGTCTCGCACCTGTTGTTACTCCTAAAGTTGATTCAGTTGTCGATGACGAGGGATGGATACTTGTCACTCGAAGGAAGGCACGCAAGAGCCCATCACCAAATTTACCTATCACGCAAGCAAAATGCAAGCAATCACAAGAAAGTCGTCAGCATCTCGAGAAAGGTGGGACGAGATTTGTCAAAGGGAAGGGCAGTCATTCCTTTCAAAAAACCCATGGTGTGGTTTCGCCAACAAGAGTCTTTCCCAAAAGAGGCGACGAACAAGAAAAGGTGAGAGCTGCCCACATGACAACAAGCTATGAAATTAGTTCGAAGGATTCTGCCAAGGCTGAGTCAAGCACGGTCAATGCGAGCCAAAAGTCAGAAGAGAACGAGGTGCTGAAGCAGCTAGAAGACCTACCCTTGCACTTTAGCATCTCTGATCTACTACAATTGCCAAAATCGACAAGATGTGCTTTGGTACAGTTGTTGATCGACATAGGCAAGAACTCCGTAGAGATTAACAAGGTGAAACAGAAGGAATGCGTCACGTGTATTGCTAATTGTGACGCCATCCACTTTGCGGATGAAGACCTTCAGTTAGGCTCTAAACCGCACAATAGACCTCTCTTTGTGACAGGGTACGTGCGAGATCAAAAGCTAAACCGCATGCTTGTAGACGGAGGGTCCGCTGTAAACATCATGCCTAGGTCGACTATGAAGCAGCTGGGCATTAATGTGGAAGAGTTGTCTCGAAGCCGTCTCATGATTCAAGGCTTCAACCAAGGGGGGCAAAGAGCCATAGGCATGATCAGAGTAGACATGACAATTGGAGAATTGAAGTCGAACACTTTGTTCCACGTGATCGATGCGAAGACCTCCTACAATTTATTGTTAGGACGACCGTGGGTTCACGAAAATGGTGTCGTCCCCTCCACTCTTCATCAATGCTTCAAGTTCTACGATGGCGGAGTAAAAAAAGTAGCAGGTGATACTAAACCATTCACGGAAGCTGAATCTTACTTTGCGGATTCCAAGTTTTACATGGATGATGAAACAGTAAGGGAAGTTCTCCCAGTTGGGGTACCCTCTACAGGGAAGACTGTAGAAGTGCGTAATAAAGAAGTGGAACCCAGCATGGCAAGAAATTGCAACGAGGAACCACATAAAGTTTCGTCAGAAACTAAAGTGACAGCTGCAAAGAACAAAGTCAATTCCTCTGCTCCAGTCCTTCGTTACGTGCCAAGGTCTAGGCGAAAAGAAGGGGAATCTCCTTTTGTGGAGGCAAATGAGCAAGAACGTCCGCGAAAACTAGATGAGAAGGACGTAGAGTTGCTAAAAGAAACATCAACCATACCGTTGACAAAGTTGAGCAACGCAACACCTACCAAGCAGTCGCTAAAGGGATTTGTCAAACCGATTCAAGGCAAGACAGAACATGGTACCCTTCCTGACAAAAGGACAAAGGAAGGATTTGACCCTAACGCTTACAAGTTGCTGGCAAAAGCTGGATATGACTTCGGATCGTCAAGCAAAGAAGGTGATCAAGTCATCCCTGGTAAGAAGGTGCATGAGCTTAATGAATCTCAAAGGAGGTTGAGAGAGCAAGGATGTGCAGCTGACCCTACTAAAGCAGGTCTTGGTTTTGTACCAGGCAAACCAGTCAAGATATCAGGAAGAAGAAAAGTTGCAAAGGCAAGCACTCAACATATTAGTGTCGAAGTAATAGAAGAAGAGACTCAGGAATCTAAATCTACCTCTCGCGTTTCTGCACTTGATCGTATTCGTCCTAATTCTCAAGCTGCGGTGCCTGAACAAGTTGATGAGTTGGCGCCCCGAGTTTCTGTATTTGATCGTGTTGATACGTCAACAAGCCGAGTCTCAGTTTTCAACCGCATTACCCAAACGACCACTCGAGCTTCCGTGTTCAATAGGTTGTCATCTTCCAATGAAGGAAATAAGAGATCTGAGTCAGTCCCTCGAAAGTCGGCACTTGAGAGGATACAAGCACCCAAAGAGCAACAAAAGCAAAAGAGAAAGATGATCGATGACCAAGGAAACGACAAAGAGATCCGAAGTCTCATCCCATCACGCATGAAGCGACGCTCTGTGTTAGAGGTGAGCTCAAGTGAACAACTCAAAGTGAAGGAGCACACCATCGTACTCACTGGTCAAGTTGGAACGAGTAATGTTGATGGCAATGGCGAGGATGAGATTGTTCAGTTTGCCTATCATATCACGATAGCAGAAGCAGAGGCTTTTGAAGAAGATGACCATGATCATTCCGAGGATGAAGTAGATGAAGCTCCTCCAGAACTTGAAGACGGGGGGCAAGCTACTGTCGATGAGCTTAAAGAGCTCAATTTAGGAACTGAGGAGGATCCAAGACCTGTCTTCGTGAGCGCTTCCTTGAGTCCTGAAGAAGAAAAGGAATACCATGATCTGCTGCTTGAATATAAAGACGTCTTTGCATGGACGTACAAAGAAATGCCTGGCCTTGACCCAAAGGTAGCGGTTCATCGTCTCGCAGTTAAACCTGAGGCTCGACCGATCAAGCAAACCCAACGACGCTTTCGGACAGAACTTCTTCCTCAAATTGAAGCTGAAGTTGATAAGTTGATTGCTGCTGGTTTCATCAGAGAGGTTCAATATCCTAAGTGGATTGCAAACATTGTTCCTGTCAAGAAGAAGAACGGACAACTCCGTGTATGTGTGGACTTTCGCGACTTAAATGACGCGTGTCCAAAAGACGACTTCCCTTTGCCCATCATTGAACTCATGGTGGATGCAACAACAGGGCATGAAGCTTTATCATTCATGGATGGGTCGTCAGGATACAATCAAATAAGGATGGCCTTAGAAGATGAAGAGCTTACTGCATTCCGCACTCCCAAAGGCATTTATTGCTACAAAGTTATGCCATTCGGGTTGAAAAATGCTGGTGCAACATATCAACGTGCCATGCAGAAAATCTTCGGAGACATGCTTCACAGATACGTGGAATGTTATGTCGACGATTTAGTGGTCAAGTCAAAAAGGAGGACAGATCACTTACAAGACCTAAGAAGGGTGTTCGATAGACTCCGCAAGTACCAACTCAAGATGAATCCTCTCAAATGTGCTTTTGGCGTCAGTTCAGGCAAGTTTCTTGGATTCATTGTGAAACATCGTGGCATTGAAGTAGACCAGTCAAAGATTAAGGCCATTCAGGACATGCCTGAGCCAAGAAATCTACGCGAGTTAAAAAGTCTCCAAGGACGACTTGCCTTTATTAGACGATTCATATCGAACCTCGCAGGCCGTTGTCAGCCTTTTAGTCGACTGCTGAAGAAGGATGTGCCTTTTGTATGGGATGAAGCTTGCCATAACGCCTTTGAAAGCATAAAGAAGTACTTGGCAAGCCCTCCAGTGTTAGGTGCACCCATCCTTGGGAAGCCGCTTATCCTCTACATTGCTGCTCAAGAGCGATCACTCGGAGCACTCCTAGCCCAAGAAAATGAAGAAAGGAAGGAGAAAGCGTTGTATTACTTGAGTCGAACTCTCACAGGGCCAGAATTGAACTATCCACCGATAGAGAAAATCTGTCTCGCTCTCGTCTTCGCCATCCAAAAGTTAAGACATTACATGCAAGCGTACACAGTGCATCTAGTGGCACGAGCTGACCCAGTCAAGTTTGTTATGTCGCAACCAGTCTTGACAGGGAGAATGGCAAAATGGGCGCTACTCCTCAATCAGTATGAGATCATCTACATACCGGCCAAAGCGGTTAAAGGACAAGCATTAGCTGATTTTCTAGCAGACCATCCTATCCCCGCGGATTGGGAGATTTCAGATGACTTGCCAGATGAAGAGGTCTTTAACACAGAGGTTTTCCCTGCTTGGCAAATGTTCTTTGATGGGTCTTCTAGGGCAGATGGGGCAGGATCTGGTGTGGTCTTCATTTCTCCGCAAAAGCAAATATTGCCTTATGCCTTTACTCTTAGTAAACTATGTTCCAATAATGTTGCTGAGTACCAAGCGCTAATTATGGGACTACAAACCGCAGCTGAAATGAAAATCTCAAATCTAGAGGTGTATGGAGATTCGAAGTTAGTAGTTGATCAATTACTAACTATCTATGAAGTGAAGAAAGAGGATTTAGTTCCTTATTTTCAGCTTTCCACGCAACTCTTAAAGGGTTTTGATGCTGTCACACTAATGCATGTGCCAAGAAAAGAAAATCAAGTGGCAGACGCTTTGGCCAACTTAGCAGCGGCTTTGGCATTGTCAGAAGATGAAGTCATACACCTTCCAGTCTGCCAACGGTGGGTCGTACCGACAATCTCTGAGCTTTGGCATGAAGACTCCAATGTTGTCTCTGTTTACTTGATCGATGTTGATGACTGGAGATACCCGTTGATTGATTACCTCAAGCGAAATAAGCTTTCTGATGACCCAAAGCAACGCTCGGACATAAGACGAAGAGTACCACGCTTCTTCTACTACAAGGAGACTCTTTATCGACGATCATTCGATGGATTGCTCCTTAGATGTCTGGGGAAAGAGGAAGCTGCTAAGGCTATGGAGGAAGCTCATTCAGGAGTATGCGGAGCTCACCAGTCAGGTCCTAAGCTCCATTTTCAAGTAAAAAGGATGGGTTACTATTGGCCCACCATGGTTAAAGATTGCATGGAGTATGCACAAAGGTGTCAAGCTTGCCAGTTTCATGCAAACTTCATCCATCAACCACCAGAGCCGTTGCATCCAACAATTGCTTCCTACCCCTTCGATGTGTGGGGACTTGATGCTGTTGGGCCAATAACTCCAAAATCCTCCGCTGGTCACTCATACATTCTAGCAGCTACGGATTCCTTTTCAAAGTGGGCAGAGGCGGTGCCGCTTAGGGAAATAAAGAAAGAAAATGTTGTAGACTTTATCAAAGGGAATATCATTCAACGATATGGTGTTCCGCGCTGCATCATCACAGACAATGCCAAGTACTTTTCCAATAGTGCCATGGAGAAACTCTGTGAGAAATATCACTTCAAGCTGCACTTTTCTTCTATGTACAATGCCCCCGCTAACGGATTGGCTGAGGCATTCAACAAGACATTGTGTAATATTTTGAAGAAGGTTGTCAGCAAAACAAAAAGGGATTGGCATGAAAGAATGGGCGAAGCGCTCTGGGCCTATAGAACGACATATAGAACTCCCACAAAAGCTACACCTTACTCCCTTGTATATGGTGTTGAAGCGGTCTTACCCTTGGAGAAACAAATTCCATCTCTGAGGATTGCTTTGCAAGAAGGACTGACTGATGAAGAGAATGCCAAGTTGCGCCTTCAAGAGTTGGAAGCCTTAGATGAAAAGAGACTTGACGCGCAACAACACTTGGAATGCTATCAAGCTCGAATGTCACGAGCTTTCAACAAAGGAGTTCGACCTCGATCCTTTCAAGTTGGTGACCTAGTGCTTGCCGTGCGCAGACCTATCATCATGACACACAAGACTGGTCCAAAGTTTCAGTCAAAGTGGGATGGACCTTATGTAGTCCGCGAAGTCTACACCAATGGAGCCTACAAAATTGTGGCTGAAGATGGCCTGAGAATTGGCCCCATAAATGGAAAGTTCCTGAAGAGGTACTATGCTTGAAGAAAGTAAGAAGACGCTCCTAGCTAGCACGAGCCTAAACTGCACATGGCACAACAAAAAAAAAAAAAAAAAAAAGAGTCCGTTGAGTTGAAAACCCGAAAGGGCGGCTCAAGCAAAAAAAGGACCAACAAAAAAAAAAATTCACTTCATCCATAAACCCTTGAACTACGTGATGACTTGATTCCTTCATTTGGAGGATACGTAGGCAGCTTGGGAATAACAATCTCAAGTTCAGTCACATAAAATAAAAATAAAGGGTTTGTTTACCATTCATAAAGTAATAAATTGAAAAGTACTTTATTTTCATAATAAGTTATGACTGTCAAAGTTTGACTTATTACAAGTAATAAAGGAAAGTGAAAACAAATCATCATAGACTACAAAGTGGAGAACAGCTCTTCACACCCAAGTCAAACCCTTGAAGCTATTGCGGTGGTTCTCAAAAGTATCTCGCAATGATTTTGTCGTCTCAAGCTCTGCAGTGGTCACCTCGGGGGTCTCTTGGATTTGAGTCTTTTCTTTCTCTAGGTCGACAAGTTTCTTCTCCTGTAGTAGAAGTCTCTTGTCTAGTAAAGTCACTGTTTGCTCCAATTTTTGTTGCTCCTCCTTTAATTTCTCCAAAGATTTGAGTGCAGATTGACGATGATCAGAGTCAGCTTGACGAATTGAAGTGACCTTCGTAATTTCTGACTCTGTGTCAGCCAGACGTTGAATACGTGTGCCTGGAGTAGCCTTGCGTGAACAAGAAAGTCGTGCCAGGTTGTATTGGTCAGCACTATTCAACAATCCTTCAACTTTTCCCCTTACGGATGAAGGATCAATCCCATAATGGCTAAGCTCAGCTATCAACTTGTCAAGTTCCCCCTTGCTGGAAAGAATGGTCTTGGAGGAGTGCTTCATTATCATATCTTCAATTTGTTCACAAACTGCAGTAGCAGCTTGTTGACGAATATCACGAAGTCTTTGGCTGGCATCTATAATAGCAGCTCCACCAAGAGAGGCCTCAGAAAAGGCTATGGTGTTCAGAGGCTTAGGAGGATGCACCATGGTAAGTGGACCTGTACATATATCATTAGTTAAAAAGAAGGGGCTTAAAGTGCAACGAAAATACACAAGAGTTAAGAATTGTACCTGTAGGGTCAATTTGCTGTGAGTCATTCTTTGCATTGGATTTTCCTTTCGTGGGTAAAGTGTAAGCCTCAAGTTCCGCTGCAGAAGGAACACGTATAGGGTCTGAAGAGGCGTCATCGTTCCCCCAAAGTGAATGACCATCAATCTCTGCACCCTGAAAAGATGGGAAAAGAACAATTCAAGTTCCAAAAAAGACCATACAAAAAAAAAAATCCGACCCAAGTCCAAAAAAAGGGGTTACCTCATTATATGGCAACATCGGTTGTGAAGAAATTGGAACGTCACCAAGAAAGTCAGAATTCAGTGTAAACTCAGCATTGGGATCACAATAGGTAGGGCCAAGACTGGTGTCAGTTTTCCGACGCTTAAAGTGCACCTCACTATTATTGCTACTACTGCTCCCACTACGCCTTCTTTCTTGGATTGCTGGTCTTTTCAGTTTAAGTTGACGGACCAAAGAGACGTGAGAATCTAAAGAGTCTACATCATCTTCTAGAAAGTCGACCGGGTGAGCCTGACGGTCGCTATCCGGGGGCAAAGCCTTATTAGGAGGCACAGGGACGTTGGTGCTACATTCAACTTCACAAGGACTCACATTTTTGTGATGAGGCGGTGTTGCACGGGAGACATTCTTGTCTTCTTTGGCTTTCAAAGTCCTGTGCGGTGGTCTACTAGTAGGCGCTACTTTCGTTGTCTTCACTGGTGTAGAACGGTACACTTTAGACCACCAATCAACGTAGTCTCGGGTAACCATATACTCTGTGACGGCACTTTGGGTAGGCAATGTTACCACGCACTTGGTGTTCCTTCTGGTGCAAGAATCCCAATGCTTATAAATCAAAGCCAATACGCTGGTGCGAATGTCATTCTTAAGGCTGCCAGGAATATCTTGGACATAACCAAACTGTCGACTGAATCGATGTGGACTGTATGGCTGAATAACCCGTCGGTTATCCTGTCTGAGAGAAAGATACCCAGAACGAAGGCTGATGAGATATATGAGGTCTAAATGGGAGATGCTATCGCGGTTGATAATCACCCTACTCTCCCAAAATACCCTGGCAAATGCACCCATCCTCACATTGTCACATGAGTTGAACAAAGAAAGAGCTTGTGAGTCTCCAAAATTCTTAGCTGAAAAGGAACCGGAGAAGCGGACCATACGGGGCCTTAGGTCGTTGGGAAGTGGAGATTGAAAGTGGGTGCCGAAGTACTCTGCTATCCATGCATAAATATAATGAAAAGGAAGAGCAGCCGAGCAATTACCCGGATCGCTGGAAACAGAAATCTCGTTCAAACCTTGATAGATGCTGGCCAGTACTGGTACCGCTAGGCAAAACTGTACACCCTGTGACATTTTGCTTGCAACTTTGAAAACTCCCGGACGAATCAAACCAGTGTCGTCTCTAGGTAAAACAAACAGGCACAACCAACAAGCAAGAAAGGCAGCCAAATAGGTGGGCTCTATGTCTTCACCCTCCATGCCTAAGTCATCAAATGCTGCGCGGTCTGCAGAAGTTCGTTGTCGGATCTCGGGGATCTTGCCAGATGGATTAAACGCATCTTGGGGCGGATATCTTTTGTTCCTTTGGCTTTTGTTCGGAGGCCTCTTATAGCGTAAAGCTCCTCTATACCAATATCGTATCCATGAGGTTATCTTCACTTTCTGCCCTTGACCTTCCTTGCAAAGCTTATGGTAGGCGAGAAACAAATAGCGGCAGCTCTGTTGACTCCCTTTGCTCGTTGCAGAAAGCTCTTCAGCAGTTGGAACCACCTCATCATAAAACGTCCAACAATGGGCAAACCTCCGAGTTGGTCCAAATCCCAGAGGGAGATGGACATTTCTCCTCTAGATGTGTGGAGGGTATTCGTCGCAGGGCACCAGTATGCGCAGAAGGCCCGTATGACAGGTGCAACACGGTCATAGCTGAACAGTGAGGCGAATATAGCTCGATAGAGGCCAGTCTCCCGGATAAGCTTGCCATTCCTGCTTAAAATATCTTCTACCCATTCCCAGTAGAACTCTGTGTAAGAAAACCCGCCATTTGCTCGAAATGCATTGCTCCACTGCACTGAACTATTGCATATGCGATCGTTGAGAAGTGTGAATGGGGTCTGAGGAGTGTTCTGATCATGATGCGAAGACTTCAGCAACAGTACATGCGAGTTTTGTTGGTCTCTTCCAGATCTCGGCTGTCGAAACATAGCCAGCTGGCGAGGTACCACATGAGTCCACTGGAGGATGTGTGCTGAAGGGTCATAAGGAGGGACATTGATTGCTTGAGGCCCAGTCAACGATGGGTGCACTTGCAGAGTAGTGCCGTCACTTTGAGCGTCCTCCGGATCCTCGAGGATTGTGACTGTCCCTTTCTTGAAGCACTTGAAGAATGTAATACCCCGAAAAATCCAAATTAAATTCCATGGATTTTTAGAAATGATTTTACGATAGTAGGAGCGAATACGGAGCTTGGAGAAGTTGTGGAATTAGTTCGAACGATTTTATTTTCGAAAACGAACGTTTTTTTAGGGGGTCAACAAAGTTGACTTTTTATGCGTTCAAAATTTGGGAAAACTTCCTTCATGAAAGTTGTAGAACTCGTCGATACGATCGCGTGCATATGTGGAACGCAATATTCGGAGTTCGTATGAATAAGTTATGAATATTTGAAAATTGAGATTTTTCTATAAATAGCAGAAAAATCAGAATTTTTCATTAAGGACGAAAAAATCTCATTTTTGCGGAACAGTCCCTCCGGTCTCTCTCTCTCGGCCTCAGACCCGCCGGGTTTCTGCCGACCCGACCCGGCCGGAAAGGGCACTTCCCGGCGTCCTCCGGCCACGACCCGGCCCTCTCCGGACTCGCCGTGCCACGCCCAGCCGCCTGGTGGCCTCCCCTTGCACCGCCGCTGCCCCCAGACCTGGATCGAAGCCCCCCCGAGCCTAGCTTTTGACCCGATCGGATCTTGGCCGTGCCGGCGTTGCACGGGCCGATCCTTCCCATTTTCGTGATCTCCTCCTCCCCCTGATCATCCCCATATAGGCCTTGCATGACGATTTTGGATGTAGAGCGCTTGATCAAAGGTTTGACTTTTTCGACGGCTCTGATTCAATCTGGAATCAGATCAGACGCTCCGGATTAATCCAACTTCAACGCTTGATCTAGGACGATCTAGGCCGAACCAGGCTTAGCTCCAGGTATGAAAGACGATCACCCTTTCATTTTGAACAAGTTTGTAGTTGGTCGCTTTGCCATCGGAGGTGGTTGACCCGGAGTTGACCGCCGCGTTGACCGCCCACTGACCACCGCTTGTGGCGGCGCGTCAGACCATATTTCGAGTTTTCATTATCTAGGCGATGATCTATGCATCCATACGAGCGTTTTGATATATAACTTGGTCATGTTAGAAAAATTTGATAAATAGTGGATTTACGTTTTTACGTTACTATTTACGGTTTTTACGTTTTATCTTCGGTTTACGATCTGCGAAGATCAGACCATCGGTTTTACTTCAAATTTTAATATGTTGATCGTATGACTGTCCCGGTGACTTTGTGAGGTCACGGGCGAAGATCCGACCGTTGGATCTTCGTATAATTGAGAAATAGTGATTCGGAAGGCGATTCGTGAGAATCCGACCGTCGGATTTTCATATAATTTTGTGGAGATGTTAGTAAGGGCGATTCAGGAAGATCTGACCGTTGGATCTTCGTGATAATTTTGGAGGATGATCCTAAAGGCGATCCGTGAGGATCCGACCGTTGGATCATCATTAAATTCAGATCCAACCGTTGGATCATCGTTTAATTTGAATCTGACCGTTGGATCGTCGTTTAATTACATTTATGAGTTGTTGGCTAAGTTAAGATCATTATTGGATTAGGTTATCGACGGATTGATTTGGCGGACAATTCGGGAAAATTGTTGTTTTAGCTGTTAAGAAGACGCAGCTGGATTAGAGGTGAGTAAACCTCACGTGGTTCATATTACGAACCGAATAAATTTAATTACTTTATTTTTGTCGCAATTGTGTGAAAATATTTGTGGAATAAATATTTGTTTTCAATCATATGGATTTGATCAACTACGGTCCATAGGTAAGTAAAATGATTTTATTATACAAATGAATTTCACGGTTTTTATGCTTGAACTATAGTTGGTATTAGTGGTCATCCCTGAGCGGATGATTACGTATATATATATTTACGTGGAATATATATATTGGTTGACGTGTGATTGGTGTGATGAAATAATTGAGAATGAATTGGATATTATTCAAGCTATTAATCTCGCATTTAATTGTTGAATAATGAAATGTTGATCATGTGGTGTGAAAGCTATTTTATATGCCCAATGGTGAATATGTGGAAATTATTTTAAGAAATAAAGATTTGTCTTGAAATAATATGTCTCTTTATGTGGGTGTACATATACATATATACGATCTATAAATCATAAAGATTGTATTTTGGTGATTTTGATTATGTCTGAGAAGTACAATTGTGAAGTCGGGTGTTATCTACTACCCCGTGCTTAAGTGAATTACTGGTAAATGTGTTTTGGTGATATGTGGAAGTTAGCCTTGGGCCCTAGTCCCTACAGATAGTGCACTATTATACTCTTAGGAAGGTTGCTTACTTTGAGTATACATACTTGGGTATAGTACGTTGGACCCTAGTATGCTGCGGCTTTCCCGTACTTTGGGTATAGTACGTTGGACCCTAGTACGTGGATTTATGATTTGTTACCAGTCAACCTGGCTTACTCGTGCTTTGGGTATAGTACGTTGGACCCTAGCACTTGTATTTATGATTTGTTACCAGTTAATCCGAAAATTCACTAAAAAGAAAAGTGTACTTATATTATTTTGATCAAATATCTATTTGTGATATATTGTTAATATGTGAAGGTGTTAGTGGAAAGAGAATCAAGCATGCTTTGCTTTAATGTTATTTCACATATTAATGTTGCAATATTTGTTGGTGGTGATCAGTCAAATGCTGAGTTTTAAAAGAAGTATCGAGAATAAATATGCTTATATATGTTTCTGTGATTTTTGGAATTACATTGTGAGTGCGTCGATTGTTTACTTGAGTTATAATAAATATAATTGAATAAATCAACAGTTCTTTCTTGTTTACTCATACGGGCTGTCAAAAGCTCACCGGGTTTTGTGTTGTTGCAACTCCCGGTACACTATTCAAATTGTGTAGCGGGTAGTCTTACAGGTCAGGAGAATCAGGGCAGTGATCGTGCGGTTTAGAATATTAGTATTACATTTATAGCATTTGTTTTGTGAGGAGAATTGTGCTCTCTTGAGCTTTATAATTTGTTTTGGTGAGAGTGTACTGTAATAAGTAGCTTGAGGATTTGGTTTATGTAATTATCGAGAGGTGTAATGTGCAGTTGATTTTGAGAAAAAAATTCTGAGATTATAAACAGGGTATTTGAGGTTCATGCTTCGAATATGAATTACTTAAATTCAGAATTCGGGGTGTGACAAAGGCCATGGCCACGAAAGGACAGAAAGCGCGATCGCAAGTGCCTGACGATGTACGCGAAGCCTAACCGCTTTTGGTGGACCCCACCACGCACAAATGTGGAGGAATCCAAGCGTTTAGGACGTCCGCGTTCTTCTCTCCGTGGGCCGCCAAATACGCGAAGCCTAACCGCTTTTGGTGGACCCTACCACGCACAAATGTGGAGGAATCCAAGCATTTAGGACGTCCGCGTTCTTCTCTCCGTGGGCCGCCAAATACGCGAAGCCTAACCGCTTTTGGTGGACCCTACCACGCACAAATGTGGAGGAATCCAAGCGTTTAGGACGTCCGCGTTCTTCTCTCCGTGAGCCGCCAAATACGCGAAGCCTAACCGCTATTGGTGGACCCTACCACGCACAAAAGTGGAGGAATCCAAGCGTTTAGGACGTCCACGTTCTTCTCCTTAATGTCGATAAACACGCAAAGCCTAATTGCTTTTGGCGGACCCTACCACGCACAAAAGTGGAGGAATCCAAGCGCTTAGGTCGTCTGCGTTCTTCAATGATCGCCAAAACCCTACAAAAAGAAGCAATATATATATTGACATACATATGAAGCTTTGCGACATTAAAAGGGTGACATCATGAAAAAAAAATTCAGAACCGTTCAAAAAAAAAAAAAAAAAAAGAAAAAAAGAAAAAAAGGGGGCATTAACGTCATGGCATGTGAAGGAAGCATGATTAAGAAAAAGAAGAATCATGTCTTAAACTCAGGCCGAAAAAAAAAAAAAGAGGATCAATCCTGCTTTAATTGCACGTGCATGCATACATACATTGTTAAAGCATGGATGGACAATTGAACAAAGATCGAGGCAGATTATGAAAATATATATATAAAACATTCATCAGAAGAGTACAGAGAAGCCATACCTCAGTCTTAATAATTTACGGAGCCCAAAGCAAGAAATCAGTAACAGCAAGCAGTAAATAAAGAAAGCAGGAATGGATTTCTTCGATTGTCACCAAAGACCTGAAAAGAAAGCAAAATATATATTTAGAACAATTTTCAGAAATGTACGGTGCCAAAAAAAGGGCTGCGGCATCATAAAGAAAAAAGAGTGTGGGGCAGATGACAGAAATTAACAAAGAAGAGTGAGCCATGCTTTGGATGTCATCATCAGAAGAAGGAGGGGCCATGTGAGAGCAAATTAATAAAGAAGAAGAGTGAGCCATGCTTGGACGTCATCAGAAAAAGAAGAAGGTGAAAGGGACATGTGAACAAGAACGATCAATGGTGAATGAATCGTGCTATTGGTTGTTATCGAAAAAAAAAAAAAAAAAAAAAAAATAATAATAATAATAATAATTTATGGTCGCAGTGCTGCACATGCATATATATGAGTATGTGATTAAGTAAAAAGATGAGTCATGTTTTGGTCTACACGTCCATGCTTATATATATATATATATATTGTCAGAGCACGATTTATATATATATATATATATATATTATATATATATATTATTCATTAGATTTGACATGAGAAAGGGAAGTGATTTCTCAAAGAGAAGCAAGCCCGAGAAAAAGAATCATGTTTATACCATGTCAGAAGGAGGAACATTGGAATCATGGATAATTCACAACAGCATAAAGGTACGGCACGTATATAAAGCATAATAATAAAAGAAGGGTCAGTTAAATTAAAAGAGGAAGGCAAACAGATACCTCAGCGTTGCCACAATCAAGAACTCGTGTCAGATCAAGATCCCAGCGAAAGCAGTAAGCTACGTGCAGCAAGCCCTGTCAGTAAAAAAAAGATAAGCAAAGTCAGCACAGTATCACAGCCATCTCAATTAATAATAAAGAAACGTATGGAGACAAATAACCTTTGCTTGATGATCTTCTGCAAAACCAAGGACAAAAGTCAACCAAGCAAGAAAATTGGGAGTTGCAGCCGAGCCTAGAGTTGCTGTTGCTGAAGAAGACAGGTTGGAAAAGTAAGTGTGAGGAGGCCGTCCCTTTAAATTAACGGGCTAGGGTTTCTCACTTCATTAATTTCCTAGTTGAGACTAGAAAAATATGGCATAAATCCTAAATTTTCTGCTATATATGGCAATAATATTTTGAGTCCAGAAATTTTGTGAACAAATGTTTTATTCTGAAAAAATTAAGGATTTGTTCTGTAAATATTCTTATATTATGGGTTTTGTCATATGCCCATTTGAAGTCCTTGTCATATTTACACAACTAAATCCTGATTGCGAGAGAATCTCTACAAAAAAAACATTTCGGGAGAATCTCTAAGAAATTAAATCAAGATTCCAAAGGAGTCCCTACAACTTCGGAGTTCTAGAAGTGGCTACAGGTGAAGCAAAGTGCCGCGTCAAGTTATGAAAAAAAAAAAAAAAAAAGAGTCAAATTCAAACTTCAAGTCACACCTTCAACACGTGACGACATGTTTGCGGCGCACCTTGAAGTGGGGGCATTTGTAGACACCAAAAATTTAATGAAAATAAATTCATTAAATAATTCGGTCAAAACTCAAAATTATGACTGAACAAATTTAGTCGGCATGTGGGTCCCACAAAATGTCCACGTGGCTTGTGAGTCAGCAAAATCACACAGACTCAGAGAAGGACACTTGACGACACATGAAAGGCCCGACGGCAATAAATGAATTTGCTCCGGCTAAATCAATTGATATTAAAGCGGATCAATCAAATTAAATAAATTGATTCCAAGTCAAATCAAGTATTAAATCTCGTCTGCTGATTAGATATCAATTTATAATCAAGACGACAATCAGTCATCAAATTAATTTGCTGATTCCTTAAATAGTCGTGATTAAATCAGCTAATTAACGCTGATTGATTTGATTATGTTATTAAGGAAAATGTGATTAAAATCAGCCATTAAATTGAGTGGCTAATTCCTTAATGATCGTGATTAAATCAGTTAATTAACGCTGATTAATTTGATTACGTAATTAAGGAAAATACAATTAATTACATGTCATCAAGGCATTCCAAATTGAGAGAGACGCCGACACTATAAATACCACCTCTTAAATCAAGAGAAGGACTTCAGCCAAAATAGAGAAGAAAATACTCTCAGAATCTCTGAAGCCTCCCAAGCACGTGTGAAGAACCCTCAAGCTGCCAAATAGCCGGTTCCTCACCAACCTCAAGTCAAAGCGTTCGTCACGTGTCAACTCTCGTGATCATCATACCACTCAAGATCAAGCGTCAAGCCCTTGAGCGAAATTCATCGTCGGAGATTGAATCAGAGGATTACCAAAGATTGTAACCCGCACTTAAATTAATAAAATTATTATTTTTTGTACACGTGTCTGTATCTTGTTTGCTTTCAGATTTTCGTGTTTACAAGAGTCTGGGAAGCATCCTCAATGTCCAAATGCAGCTCCTTTCACCTGGCTTCTTCAGTTTTTATATTTTTTTATTTTTTTTATTTGAAGAATGGCAGATTAGGTAGTTCAAAACTTCAAATTCAAAAAACTGCGGACGAGTTAACAAATAGGCATGTTTATATAAAATTTCGTTGGTTTTTCTAGTTTCTCTTGTAGCGTTGTTGCAGAATACACTAGCTAGTAAGCTGGCAGTATTCTGTAACAAATGAATTATGGAAGTTTGGAGAGCTCCAGATCCACAGATTATGTGAGCTTGGATTGCAGCCTCAGGACAAAAAGAATGAGCAAAGCCGCTAGTTGGAGGATGGAATAGAGCAGTTGCCATTGGCCCCATCGTAAAAGAGAGTCGGATGAAGCATGCACCTTCTTTTCTTTGTTAATATCCATCCCGCTTCAATTTGAACAAGAGAACTACTCACAGATACACAATGAGAAACAAGCATATATATTCAGTTTTGCTTCAAGAGGAAAAGATGTTAATATATAGGGAAAATTTCATGAATAGTACCTGAAGTATGGCCCACTATTAATTTCAGTACACCAAGTTCCAAAATATAAACTTTGGTACACGAGGTTTCAAAACTGACCCCGTATACATACACGACGTCAATGACGCCGTTAGTTTGGTGCCAGCTGTCGTATTTCAAGGGGTAAAACGGTCTCTTCACATTTTTTTTACTCTGAGCACCTAGCTATCTCTCTTCTTTTGTTCTGGGCACCCAACTCTCTCTCTCTCTCTCTCTCTCTCTCTCTCTCTCACAAAGGGAAAGTTAGGCCTTTGTATGGTGTCACAGCTGAAGGAGATGAGTTTAGAGATGGCGATCTGGTTGCCATCTATTTTGAACCAAATCCAGAGATACAAATAATAAAGCTTCTATTCTACAATATTCAAGCCATCATCAAATTCTCAATCTTTCTCCACAGTTCCCATACAAAAGCCAAAAGTTTGAGCAAAACCCAGTTACCCACCTCTGACCTAACCTGATAGGATTTTTCGACTCATGCCACCATTTTCGGCTATATGTTGTTCTGAAAGCTCAACGGCCCCGAAATGTCATGCAAATCTTCTTCCAGCTGCCAATACCACATGCACAGAAAGAACCCAAATCGATTTCAAATGCAAGTCAAAGCAACCTTCTGACCAAATCACATATTTAAACCCTCTCCACTCTTCACTCCCAACTAAAAGCCTTGCTGGGTTTCCTTCCTTCCCTCTCTCGAGCTCCCCTCCTTCTCTCGCTTTCGGACTCTCCCGACCCGACCCGCCATGGCCATGGTTGTGGCCTCCTCCTCCCCGGACAGAATCGAAGTCACGCCGCAGCAGCAGCAGCAGCACCCCGTCATCGAGCCCTCGCCGTCCAGAGTCTCCACCGACTCCGACGCCACATCGTCCTCACCGCTCGTCTCCTGCTCCGCTGACGCACCAGATCGCACTGATCCTTCATTTGCTTCTCCCAACGCCGATCAGGTCCTCCCAGTCTTCTTCTTCTTCTTAATTCACAGTGTTCTTGTTTTGGAAACTTTGTGTTTGGAAATTTATGCTTTCCAATCCAATTGGATTTTTCACACTCTCGGGGCCATCGACGAAGTGGTAGAGGATGGGGCTGTTGATGTGGTCCGGAAGAGAAGAGAGAGGAAACACGTTGACAAATGAAAAACTAATTTTGCCCTTCATTATGTGTGTAATGGCATGTGGACTGACGGAGTCATTGACGTCGTGTACGTATATTGGGTCGGGCTTAATATTTGATGTACCAAAGTTTATGTTTTGGAAATTTGTGTACTGAAATTCGTAGTGGCCCTTACTTCGGGTACTATTCATGATTTTTTCCCTAATATATATACCGAAACCAAGAATGAGCAAATCCATGAGCAGTAGCCGTGGCCGCATAACCCTCTCCATTTTTAGCATTACCGATTGCACTCAGAAACACATTTATACATAACTAAATTAGGTTCCTCTTAGTGGATTTGGAAGGTTAGAAATGAGGGGATACTTGGGAAGACTGCATTAGAACACACCAACATAGGACGATCAACTACTGGAAAAAAAGAAATAATTAAATGGAAATTTACGTTGTAGATTAAGTTCAAAGACAACAAAAGTTGCATGCATACATTTGGATATAAAGATCTAAATCATGCTTTTTATACGAAAAAAAAAAAAAAAAACTCGACGCTGCCAATCAAACTGTCAGAAAAAGAAAAAATACAATAGAAGAATGAATGACACGTCAATATGAAGAGAAGCACACTTTCATTCAGTCTAAACAAGACGGACGTCATTGTTCTCTAGGCGTGACAATGTTATAGCCTGTAATGGTTTACATAGGTAGCTGGTAGTCCTGGATCATTAGAAATGACGAGGAAAAAAAAGCTTGGCTCCATCCAGATTTGCAAGATCCAAACAAGCTCCTTGGAGATCCACTCCAGGTAAATAAGCATCTACAAGATAGCACCTTTCAAATTAGTATTACTCAACTTGATACCCATCATACTGGCTTGTTTCAGTATGGCTCCCTCTAAGTTAGTGTTTGTAACATCAGCATCTTGAAGATTTGCATTACTCAAGTCTGCCTCAACAAAGCTGCAATTGATTAAACGTGCACTTGTTAAAGAAGCTTCCCGGATATTTGACTTGACAAATTCACATTTTTCCAAAGTTGCATTGTCAAATATGACACGCCGAGTGTAATCCGGCGAGAAAGCACCCTTATGGAATGCACCTGAAAATATATTGCACATTTGTTAAACGTGCATTGGAAAGTCATATTTAGGTCCAACTTCGAAAGATCAATACCTGAAAGATTGGCACGACTGAAATTTGTGCGTTCAAGATTCGCACGACTGAAATTTGTGTCTCTTAAATTTGCACCAAGATTTGCACCAACAAAAGAGACTCCACCAATTTTTGCTTCAGTAAATACACTTTCTCGCAAATCTGAATCACAAAATGTGGCACCCTCAAGATTCGCACAACTGAAATTTGTGCGTTCAAGATTCGCACCAACAAAAGAGACTCCACCAATTTTTGCTTTAGTAAATACACTTTCTCGCAAATCTGAATCACAAAATGTGGCACCGTCAATATCTGCCTTCCAAAATCTAGCCCGATAAAGGTTTGCACATGAGAAGGATACATTTCGCAGACATGCATAGCTGAAGTCTATTGATGACAAGTCCAGTTTTGATAGATCCAGGCCAGAAAGATTAACACCTCGAAACCTTGTCACTGACGATTGTATACATTTTATGACCTCAATACGAGTAAAGTCACTGATCTGTATTCCATCTATTAGACCACTTAGCTGGAAGTATTCTGCCTCTTTTAGAAGTTGTTTGTATGCATGAGCTTCTAAAGCAGGAACATCGCCATCTCTTAACCAATTAAGAATATACCCAAAATAATCACCATCTCTGTCAATCAAAACATATCCATCTTCATGCTTCAAAGTGTGACGACCACTAAACATTGCAGCAAGCATTGAATCAGGCTCGCGGAGAGTCAGTGTACCAATAGTAGTGCAGAAAAGTTTTCCTCCGACATTGAGGCGAACCCAGGACAACGAATCAGTCATATCTTTTGCCATTTCTTCCACAGTTTGATAGATCGATAAACTGAAAAGTAAGCCGGCAATGAAAGATTATTATGAGAGTAGGTTTACCAAAACCTAAAATGAAAAACGGAACATAAAAACTTTCACATATCGCTACAAAGAATAACTAAAGAGATGCATGAATTCGTTGTATAACAGTTGAGAAACTAGCTACCTGAATCTCGAGTTGAATATCGATCTGAATGATTTGCACAGATGTATTGAGACAAATATACATTCATATATCTATGAATCAATCGTAGCTCCTTCGTTGTTGCAATAGAAATAATGCATAGACGAAAAAGATTATAGAGAACTTATTTAAAGTAATGTGCTACAAAAACGCACCTGTACTGAGTAGTTCAATCCAGCGCCTGCAGACTAATGCAAGTACTTCTTCGGCCAATACCGAAATCCGGTTTACCGAGTAAACGATCGGTTTCGGTCTATATATAGGAACTCCGATCGTCGGAATTTAGAGGCTTGCGAGAAGAAATCCGGCGGTAGTCCACTGATGAATTATGCATCTAAAGGTTGATGAGTCTTAGAACTATACATCTTGAGAGTCATAACCCTCAGATCTGTTAAAGTGAAGAAGATGAGAACTACAGAATGAGAATTGGGGAGGAAGAATCAAGAAAAAAAGACGCCGAGATGAAAACAGAACTGCAAAAGAAGAAGAGTCGAAGAGACCAGAGAGAGAAAAAGTAAAGTAGGGGTGGTGGTCCTCGTCAGCCTCGTATGTTTATTAATGGGTTTTTGTCCGTTTACTCTATTTTTAGAGATTTTTTTTTTCCACTTACCCCATTAAGTTTTTTTTTAATTCCCTCTTACCTAAAATACTCTAAGGAGAGAGATGAGTCCCACTACCTCTCCCACTTTTCTGTCCGTAAAAATAGGGGCGTTTTAGGGTTCGTAAAAAACAGGATTTGGTCGTTTGTGGTTTGCTTGTCCGGCGGCGCCCCCACTCCGACGGTGGCCTTTGGTCTCGTTGGCGGGAGGTGGGTGCTGCCGGACAGGCGTGGTTGGGTGGTGGTCAGCGGAGGGGCTGCGACAATAAATTATTTTTCATCTTATGACGGTGGCGACAGTGGCTTCATGGTTCATGTTTTGGTGGTCAGCCGCAAGTGAGGCGCTGGGTGGCAGCGATGGGTTCTGATCACACAGTTGCTTGGTTTGTGGAGGGCTGCTGCACGGTTGTCGGGGAAGCATGGTTTGGTCGGTTCGATTGAAGTGCACGGTCAAAGTAGGTTTGGTGGGATTGATTTGGCTGCGTTTGATGGGTCACCAAAATCTGGGTTGATCTTTGCAAGCTACATCAGTTTTGGAGGGGATTGATAAAGTGGCTGGTGAGTATATGGATTTAGGGGAAACTTTGGGTGCTCTGGAATTGATGTCCTGCGGGTATATGCTCTGATTGTTGGTGGCTTGATTGATTTCAAGATCTTTCCACGGGGTTGGTGGTAGAGGTTTGGTCTTTGGCCAAGGTGTGTTATTATTGGAGTCGAGCTTACCGAAGTTGTGCACCCTGACTCTATTGCGGCTGAATCCGAGTTTCTGGAGCTGGCATCGTGGATGAGGAACATTAATAGCTGTAGTCTGTTTTGTTGTTTTGTTAGGTTTTATTTTTTGGTTTTGGTTAGGTCTAATACTCCTTCCTCAATTGAGCGAGGGTTTGGTGTCTTGGTTTCGTGGTTTCGTGGTTGTGTCATTGTTATGGTGTCAATTATAGGGACTATTTGTTTTAATTTTGATGTTTTCTTGTTGTCAATGTAATGGGGAGATGCCCTTACACGTATACTGGCGGTTTTGGTATATGGTGTCGGAAGGGGATTGTATCTTCTTGAGGTTGGCTATAAGAATGTGTCGGGACTCTTGGAAAAGGTTGATGGTTAGAGTTGAGCCCCTATCGGCTCATGGTTTCTCTAACCGTTGATTCTACATTTGGGGTATGAGTAGTTCCTCTTCTCTAGTGGAGTAATTGAGATTTTATAGAGTCATCCCCGTCATTGTATTTTCTTGGATTAATGAATTTCTTCTATTCTAAAAAAAAAAAAAAAAAAATACTCTAAGGAGGTTTTCCCTAATACCCTATTAAGATTTTTTTTTTTGTATTTTTTTAATACCATTTTACTCTCACCATTTTGTTACTTAGAGAGAGAGAGAATTGAAGAGAGAGAAAAACATCTATTTCCCCCAATAGACGTATATTGCCCCCTAATAGATGTCTATTGCTCTCTAATAGAGGGGCAATAACCCCCAATAGAACTTTTGGTCGCCGGAATGGGAACTAATCTTCTTAAAATTAGACAAATAAAACTTTGATTAAAGAAAAAAACGAAGAGATTATATCAATTCAAAACGTTTATTGCCCTCTAATAGAAGTCTATTGACCCCCAATAGACATTCAAATTTTTTTTTTCCTTTCCTTCTGTCCCATTACTTAAAAAAAAAAATGTTTTTTTGATTTGACTAAAAATCATGTAGAAACAGTCCCAGTGCAGTAATCCACTAACGCCTAGTCCACTACAAACGTCAATGCATTACAAATTATCCCAAAGTTCTTCAGATGAAGAGCTCAAAAACAAACCAAAATTCCTTACTACTCAAATGAAACTCTGAAACCAGTAATCCACACACATTCCCAGATCCTCATCAATTTCACAACTAAAACCCAAATAAAGGAAATTAAACATCTTCAGCATTCAATCAAAGCTGGATTAAACCCAACTTGATTAAACCTCCGAGAAGTTCCTGCACTCAAAGCTGACGAGCCTGACCTAAAACCAGCTTTGGAGAAGGAAGGCTGGCTTCGACGCCAGCAACGCCGGATCAGAGCTCACCTCAACACCCCGCTGTTACTCCTGACCTCTTCCTCAGATGCCAACCTCTTATGCGGCAAGTCCACGACCTTCACGATCGGCCTTGTTGGAGGCGGCTTCCAATACGACAACGGCAGGGAAGCTGATCGTAGAGGTCGGAGCTTGAATTTTTCTCGCCGGGTTCGGAATCCGGCAGGGGGGGAGAGAGAGAGAGAGAGCTGTGAATCATGACTGGTGAGAAAGGGGAGAGAGAATTGCATGACAGTGTTGTAGTTTATTAATTAAACTGAGGGCATATTTGTCATTTCTCTTTAAATTGTGTTAATGGGAATAAAAATCTCTTTCTGGGGTAAGTGAGATAATTTTCCCTCATTTTGGTGCTTTAGGTCAAGGACCCTTTATTAATCAATCTTTGGGACTTTTTTTCCCCTTACACCACTCACTTATTATTTTTATTTTTATTTTTTTCCACTTACCCATAAGACTCTAATAAGGTCTTCCCTAATATCTAATTAAGTGTTTTTTATTTTGTTTTTTTGTGTTCAAGTAAATCCAGAATATGTGTCTGGCCCAAACTCTAGGTTACTTACTCTAGTTGTAATATGGTTTGTATTAGAGATAATCTCAGAGAATCTTAGTAGATATTCAATCAATGTATGATTATGTTTCCATGTACAACTCTATCTCTATGCTTGTAATCCTCTATAAAGAGGCATATATTATCAATGAAAACACAACAAATTCTCTCTCAAATATCGATTCCCTAAAACACGTTATAAGCACGAAGCCTTAACACTGAAACCCTAATTTCGTAGCCCTCAAATCCGATCATCCACCACCGCACACCTTGAAACCCCCAATCCCAGGAGCCCAGAACCGGCGGCGTAGTCATCGGAACAGGCCGGAAAAGTACCGAACCGGCCCCCAGAAGAAGAAAAAGGATTCTTGCCCGGTTCGCACCCTTCCAAACCTCTTTCTATTGTCATATTTGGCCACCATCGGCGCCCTGACTCTAGGATCTAGGAACTAGAAAAATAACGCCCAAAACCGATCGGAAAGTCACCGGACTGGCCTGCGGAAGTCCTGCATACTCTTGAACCGGTCAGCCCCCCAAGAACCAGTTTGCAACACCTGCACCTCCCCAGCCCAATTCTGTCTGGCTCAAATAAAGAAAAAGAGGGAGCGGGCCCAGAAGAAGAAAAGAAAGAGAAGAAAAAGAAAAAAGAAAGGGAAGCGGGCCCAGAAGAAAAGAAAGAAAAGAAAAAGAAAAAAGAAAGGGGAGTGAGTCCAGAAGAAAAGAAAGAAAAAAAAAAGAAGGAGGCAGCCCACGTGCCAACAGAACAAGAAGAAAAAGAAAAGAAAAGAAAGAAGGTGGCCCTGGCCCACGTGCCAGCAGAAGAGGAGAAGAAAAAAAAAAACTCACGTCCCACACTTTGGTCAAAGGCAGAAGAAGAAAAAAAAAAAAAGGAAGGAGACGACCCAATTTTTCAACGAAGGAAGCGGCCCAATTTTTTTTCAAGCCCTACTCGAGGTATGTTTTATAAGTTTCCGTTTTTTAGAGTTTTCCTTCAATTTTTTTTTCTTTTTCTCGGAGACTTGCAACATCCCTTCTTCTACCCCCCCTATCTTCTTCCTAAGGGAGACCAAAAGCCGAACTGTGGGGGTTCGTGCTCACTCCAAGCTTGGAGCTTGTAGAGACCTCCAAACTTAGAGTTTGTTGAGAAGTTATGATCGACCACAAACACATCATTGTACCTCTTGGAATCGGATTTTTTGGAAGCGATTACGAGCAGAAATCCCTAATTTCTTGGAAGCGACTACACTCAGAAATTTTATATGTTTCCGTGGTAGCCTTTTCGCTCCGAAACTAAACCTAATTTCTTGTTGTTTTTCAAGATGAGTAACCTGAACAAACTGGACTTCGCTCCACTGGGAACAACTGGCTCTGGATATCACAAGTGGGTTCGTGATGTCCGCCAGCATCTCAAGACCGATGGAATCCAGGATACTATTCTTGAGCCTAACCAGGACGAGCTAACTGTTGTGCAAGCTCAAGCTTTGGAAACAAATAGACCAGCCTCAGAGGCAAATAAGGCGAAAGCCATCATCCTAATGACTCGTCATATGGATGATTCGCTCCAGTACGAGTATATGAATGAAGAAGACCCCAGAAGGATGTGGGTCTCACTCGAAGAAAGATTTGGCAACGTCCGTGACTCCCTGCTTCCTGAACTAGAAGTGAGATGGCATAGCCTCCGCTTTTGTGATTTCAAGTCAGTTATTGACTACAACTCAGAAGCACTTCGCATTAAATCCTTAATGGAATTCTGTGGAAAAGATATCACAGATGCTATGTTGATTGAGAGGACTCTCTCTACCTTCCTCGTCTCTGCATTGATGGTTACTAAGAACTATCGATCCATGTTACTGCAGGACAGATCACAAGGTTTCATGAGCTCATTGGAGCTATGAATGTCGCTGAAAAGCATGACAACATCCTTATGAAAAACTATAATTCGAGACCCATGGGAACAGAGTATATTCTGGAGTCCAATTATAGTCGCGCCACTAAGGGAGGGAGCCAAGAGCGAAACTCTAAATCTAGGGACAATTCTGGACGTTCTGGTCCATATTCTCGCTCTAATGAGGAAGGTAACTGCCAAATAGGCGAACACGGAACCGAAGAGGTCAACGTGGAAATAGAGAGAGAGGCAACGCCTCTGACCATGTTGGTGGCGCCACCAACACTAAGAGCCATCCAAATGACGCTTTCAAAGCGCCTCAATCAATAGAGTCTGAGAACAGAAATGAATGTTCCCGATGTGGAGTATCCGGTCATTGGGCACACATTTGTAGAGCTCGTGAAGAAATTGTCACCGCCTACAAAGCATATTGTGAAGCAATAGAAGCTCACTATATGGAACTGTAGGGGCCACTTTTGATCAGGGTTGTACGGCAGTGGATATTCATGGGTAAGGACCCAAAACTTTGCCCCTTTATCTGAATTAGCGAAGACTAGGCCCAGCAAACTTCGAAGGACCTAAGAATCCTAGGAAGCTTGCTGTTGTGTTCTTCCCGGCAGCTCCTTGTATATGCACGGTAGTGAATTGATCATTTCAAAAGAGGCTTAGCAAGATGCATGTGGCGTGGGAGCTAGAAAAGCATGATTTGTAGTGAAGATGAGAGATTTGCAGCAGCCATAAAAGCTTGGATTCGGATTGTGGTTGATGAGTTTTGGATTGGAAATGGGTTTTTAGGATAGGTGTTGGAGGAAACTGCTTGGTTTTGTTTCTATGTTTGCCTACATGTTTCTAGGATAAGTATTGGGGAATTGCTTGGGTTTGCTTTGCATGTGGGTTTCTTTGGGGTTGCTTCTGAATCCCCTCTCACAATAGTAAGAACTCTTAATTTATAGGAGAGTTGATGTGTGATGCAGCATTAAGCTTGTTGCCTTGTCTTTGGCGTGTAGTTGTGATCATAATCCCAGAAATCCTGCTGCTGGGATTACCTTTGCAGGATTCCCGCTGCTGAAATCTGCTGCTGGGATTGCAATCCCAGGATTTTTGCTGCTCTGCTAGGATTTTGTTATGTTGCTGGGATCAAGGTTTTGGACGTGGTGAGTTTAAGATGGTTTCAATGGGCTTTGGGTGAAAGGATTGTTTCAATGGGCTTTGGGTTTCTTAGCTTGTTGGTTGGCTTTATCCCCATTAATGAGATATTGGGCTTGAATTGTGCTATCTCTCTTCTTTACCTTGCCCATGTTGAGAATTGGGCTGCTGGCTTGAATTTTGGTCCCAAGTCCAAAATTATCAGCATGCCTAAAACTCGCGATGGACATCATACTTTTCTGTAACCTTCCACACCACACCCATTCTTGTAAGCCCCAAGTACATGAACGTGGCTTAGGTCCACGTGCGTGGCGTGATGTTTGCGGGTGTAATTCACCTCGAAATATGAATTGGGCTTAAGGCATGAATTGGGCTTGTTAACTGGATTTTTGGGTGTCAACAGGAACAAGAAGATCAAGAAGATGATCTAGAGTGAAGGGTTGAAGACTTCAAATTTGGTTGGGATAAATAGATCGCCAATTCTGTTCAAGTCTTTATTTTTCCAAGAGATGTAATAGGCAATTGCCATATACTTTGTAGTAAATGCCATTGGTTTAGTTTTTCTTCACATAGGCTCATCCAAAATGAGTGTGGTGTCTAGGAAGGTTTTGAGATAAGTGGTACCTAAGCGAGTTTTGCTCCACCGACATCTCTCTACTCACCTGGTCATATTTATTTTGGAGTTATCAAAAGAAGTCAAATGACTACCATTGTTTTGCATTAGCTGGTACTTGGATTAGATTATCTTAATGGTTAATAAACAATGGTGTACTTCGTTGGCTTATGAATAAAATTTCGAGTTCTTTTCATTATGACTCCATTTTGATTCTGAGCATATTACTTTGTGACTAAGATGGCTGGGCCACCAGTATTAGTTCAAGGACATGGAATAGCCCAAGTTCCCCTTGCCAAATGACACCTTGATTACTGTCACAGAAACTCTCGACGCTCCTAGGGCAAATCACACTCTATGAATAGCCAACGGATTCCATGCAGAAACGCATGTAGAAAAAGGAAATGAGTTATTTTGCAATACCTCTAATGATTGCGAACAAAGACGCATCTTAGAGAAGTTTATGTATCTCTCTAGTGGACTATATGTTACTATTTGAGCTATTAAATCCAATAAAGTCGTGAGATAAGATCTCTTGGATTTAGACATATATTGGCTTTGTCACGACATGTGAGCCCCCGAAAATTTTGTTTAATTTTTTAAAGGTAATTTTTCGCCAATAAGATTTTTCCGCAAGGTGATTTAAGTGGAGGAAATGACCTTGTAGATTATTTTGGTCTCGAGATCACGATTTGGACCTTATAATCTGAGTTTGGGCCAAAGTCTTCCTTTTGGGCCTAAAAGATTGCCAAGTGTTAACGAGATAAAAGATTGTCGGAGTTATTTTACAAAGAGATGAATTGGATCTTTATGCAAATCGAGTTTTGGGACTTAAGGTGAAGTCGAGGATTTTAAAAGGGTGTTGTCGACGAAAAACGAATAAAATAAAAGTTACGAGCCCAAAAACCTTAAAGCAAACAGCTAGGATAAATTCTTAATTTGATGCGAGGGTAGGATGGACTTTTCACACGAACTAAGAATAAAAGGGTTAGAAAACCCTAGAGACCTCACAACTCTCCTCTCTCCTCTCCCAGCCGCATTGCTCTCTCTCTCTCCGACCTCTCTCTTTCTCGTCTTCCCACTGCCAGTGCCGAAAACCACCATTTCCGGCCACCACCTCATGTCACCGCCACCACCAATCGAACCTACATCCAAATCCGACCCAAGCCCGAACCTCACCACCCACATGCACTGCCTCCGGCCTCCACCCACGACCACCAAAGCAGCGACGCTGCTACCACCTTAATCCCCTGATTTCCAGCCATTGATTCAAACCCTCACTACCATGAATCGAAGCACCATGTCCTATAAAGCAGAACCAGAACCTTGGCCTCAAACTCCAATGCTGGAAAACGCCGCACGAGCTCGCCGGAAACCGTAGCTCTACATGCCTTCGTTTTTCGACCTCCCGTTCGAAACGAGCGAAGTTACCTCCAAGGATAGAATCAGGACCTCACGATCGACCAAAGCCCCCTAGTTTCGACCTCCAACTCCGGCAGACGCCACCGTACGCGTCGCCGCTGGCGCGTGAATCACTGAGAGCCGCCGTGAGCGCCACCAGGTCATTCCTTTGGTCTGGTAAGCTGGATTTTCGTCAAGTTCATCTTGGTTAAGGCTTCTGTCTTGAATTGGATTAAAGATCATAATTCTATCGTTTATTTGGATTATGTGAGGATTTGGTGGATTTTTGCATTCTGGGAAGTTTTGGAGAAAGGAGAGAAACTGTTGGGTCAATTCGATTGATATCGATAAAAGGGTAAGGACCTTGAACTCAGTTTTGGTTGTGAATTGGTTAAGTGTTGAATATTGAATGTTTTGTTTTTCTGCTAAAGGTTCGAATGGTTGATGGTGGTGAAGTACAGTTAAATCGACTACTAGTCTGGAAAAGAAGAATGGTAAGGGACTGTATTTTGGATCTGTTTGGACACGAACTAGTTGTACTGATCGAAGTTATGGTTTTACGAAGTATGTGAAATATGGTTTAGTTGAGCATGTTGTAAGATGATTGGAAAATGGGATAGAATGGAGGTTGAGTTGAGGTGACTTTTTATTTTGGGTTAAATGCTTAAACAGTTTGGTAATTGAGATCGGATCAATTTTACGCCGTAAACTAAATGTTGTGATTGATGTTAATATTGAGAAGTTGTTGGTAAAGAAAATGGTGGATTCCATATGATTAAGTTATTCTATTAAAGTTAATGAAACAAATACAATTAAAGTATTCTCTTAGTTATCATATCCCGGAATGAATATATTTAGTAAACAAAATCATTCGGGAATGGTAAATTATCCTTTGTTTTCCTTATCGAAAGAATGCTAAACAAAGAAAGGTTAAATGAGTTGATCCGAACTATGCTTAATGGACACAAGTGTTAAGTTTGATCACCATATCCTAAATGATTCAAATGCTACATCATTTGGATTATTTGGGAATGGATAATAGGTTTTAACGACTAAAAGAAAATTCGATGGACTTCAAGGAAGTTAAATAAATGCTTTGGTTGCTCGGTTAATTGAGTTATAGTGTAGTCAATGTACTCATTGATTTAATTTTATTTCAAAGGACTTGAGCATGTGCACCTGGATTTGGACAAATGATCGAAAGTCGGGAACGAACCCGAATGTGGACGAGCACTCCATATCCAGGTAGGGTGAGCTGTCCCTTCCTTGTTAGAGGCTTTTCTATGTGTGGAATGCACTAGTAAAATAGTATGTTGCCTGCAAGTACGTTTTTGGTTGTTCATTAGTCGATGCCTTGTGATATCCGTGTTTCCATAACTGATAATTGTTTATTGTGAAAACCGAGGCTAGACTTGCATGTTGAGATACCGTACCCATTGTATGTTTGTACTTGTGACCTGAAAGTGAATGAGACCTAGACGCGTAGATTCCTAGGGATCCCACGGTGTCGATAACCGTGAACCTCCGGAGGGGGCCGTGCTCCTATGTTTGTCGAGGAAGAGTGAGTACAGACAGTGAACCAGTCATAGGAGACTCAGGGCCAGGAAATGGACACTTTCGCTACTTGTAGTCACAAGGACTACAGAGTAGTTGGCCGGTTCTCGAAGGATAACGAACCGGGTCGGTCACTGATTTGTTTGAGTTTAGCCGGCAGGTAAGTATCTCGGAGCTCCAAATTGTGTGAAACATACTGCATAAGTTTTATAAAAGAGATAAATGTTTGTGGTTGCCTAATTTAAAATTATTTTCGATAAACGTGCACAATATTATGTAGTAAATATTTTCAAGTATATTATCTTTCAAATCTAGCATGGTTGGGTCGGCCCCTACTGGGCATGGGAGGACGAAAACTCACCTCTACAATAGTGTACAGGTTTGAGCACGTGGTCGGGGAGCGTACAGGGGAGGCATATGGCTCGGCTTGGTGTATTCTTCTTTGACTTTATTAAAAGAAGGTTTTGACCCCATATCGGATTTTGAAGTAGCTTGTTTATTTACTTTTTATTTGTTTCCTACTCGTTTACCAAAACTTCGAGAGGCCCATAACCCTGGGGCGCGTCTCTCTCACTTTTAGTTACTTAGTGATTTGTTTTCCAAATTGGGCTCCGATTGTAAGCCCAAAACCCATAGCCCATTTTAAATTCCGCCTTTAAAAATGTGATGTTCGGTTGCTAGAATGATTTGTCCAAGAAAGTGTTTTGTAAACCAACAATCTAAACCCAAAAGGCCTTGCGATTTCGGGTTGATGAGTTATCGGGATGTTATTCGTGACATGTCGGTTTCTCATTGGCTCGGGGTCGCGGCGCTGTGAGACCCCCATCTCGGGTCACCACACGACAGGATAGGTTATCCTAGTCATGATATAATGATCCGTCTACCAAAGACTTCACACAGACATCCATTCTTTTGAGTGAAATGAAGCAAGAATCAAAAGTTGATTCCTGGACTAAGTGCGACCGCTGCTGCTGCCTCTGGTGCCGCCGCCGTCCAACACTAGCCTAGGGCTGGCACAGTCCATATCCATGACGCCATGAGTGGTGTCCATTATGGTGATGGAGCCTCAGGTGATGCTGCAATCACCAACTTTTCTTCAAATAGCGTTTCAGACGCTCAAGCCCAACCAAAATCCTCATTGGTTGCTTCTAAGGCCTCTCGCTCTTTTTACAAAACCCGTTCCTTAGGAAAATTAGGACTAAGACCTTCCTATGCAATGGATATGAAAATACTCATTCTGTTATTACATAGAATCCATGGGGAGTCTGTGGACTGATTCAACCAACTTGCGGACGTTTAAATATTTCATGATATTGGTTGACACGCAAACACACTAGTCACATGGTGTGCCATTGTCCACCTGTAAATGTTGCTTATACTACACTCCTAGCACATATCATATGACAACAGGCTTACTCCCCGGATCATCCTATTCAGTCAATTGGACTTGACAATGCTAGAGAGTTTGCATCGAAAACTTTCGATGGTTATTGCAATAGGACTGATGTTTGACATCATATTCCCATGTACACACCCAAATAATCTCGTGCAAACGACTACGATGGTAGTCCGGACATTGGTAATGCACACCAATCTCCTTATATCCTCTTGGGATGATGCAATATCGCATGCAGCTATGCTAATTCGTCTACGACCCACTGCCACTCAATCTACCTTTGCATTACAGCTAGTGACTAGGTACCAGTATTGTACTTACTCATATTTGAGTGTACCATTTATGTGCCAATTGCGCCGCCACAGTGCACTATGATGGGTCCTTATAGACGAATGGGCAACTGAGTTGGGTTTGAGACTCCAACAATCGTCCGCCACTTAATACCCTTGCTAGGCGATCTCCTTACCGCTAGATTTGCGGAATGTCACTTTGAAGAGACAGTCTTCCTGTCATTAGGGGGAGATAAGAACACGGATGTTCAGCAGGAACGATAGGAATTGTCGTGGTCTATCCCTACTATGTCTCATCTCGATCCCCGCTAAAGTGACGAGATCACACATATATGCTGCAAACATGCCTGCAAAGATGGACGTCCCTACGAGAGGACGTAGCACCACCCTACACGGAGGTAGGCATGGCGCCAACGCCATAGAGAGTGGCACTCTGGCGTTACAGGTCATGACCCCAGTTAGGATGCGTGGGAGGCCCGTGGGTTCGAAGGATACTTTAGCACAACCCAATCCTTTGATCATAGACACTCAAAATCCATCTTATGAGAATCTTCCGAATTATGGTCATCGTTGTGGGACACCTCAACGTCAGAACCTATGAATGAATGCATATAGAGCTCTATGAAAATTACACTATTGTACATGAGACGTGTGATATAAGCTCCATCATGATTGATGATGTATTCACGCATTTCATTGCGCATGAGTTCGTTGAGTCCGATGATATCGAACCACGCTCCGTTGATGAATGAATGCCAACGTAGAGAGATTTGGCTTAAATGGAAAGATGCGATCCAGGTTAAGTTGGATACTGAAGAGGAAGGTTTTAGAGCCAATGATGCCAACACCTCCTAACATAAAACCTATTGACTAATGGGTCTTCGTGAGAAAGTGTGATGAGAAAAAGAGATGGCAATCTCGCCTTATGGGGCAAGGTTTCTCACAAAACGCCCTGGAATCGACTACGATGAGACAATTTCTCTTGTAATGGATGTCATTGCACTCCACTACCTTATCAGTTTGGTAGTTTCCGAATAATTGAACATGCAGCTTACAAATGTGGTCACTACGTATCTCTATGGGGATTTAGATACGGAATATACATGAAGGTCCATGGTGGACTTCATTTACCCAAGTCAAATGGCTTTAGACCACAGAGCCCATTTGCAATGAGATTGAAACGCTTACTAAAGTGACTACTTAATTGGGAAGGGATATGCCAGCGCGTTTCTAAGAGAAGTTTCGGATTCTATCGAGGTTCATGTTGGACATAATCTTCATTGGAAGCCCTTAAAGAGTTAAGGGAAACCGCTAAACACTTGAAATCTGAGTTTGAGATGAAGGATTTTGGGAGAACACGATTATGTCTTAGTTTGGAACTTGAGCATCATGTTGATAGATGCTTAGGCATTTTGACAAGGTCAAGCCTTCAAGCACCCCCATGATCGTCCATAGTCTTGTTCCTGAAAAGGATCATCTTTGTTCGAAGGATGATGACAAAGATGTGCCCTACTTAAGTACAATATGAGCATTATTGTACTTACCCCAATGCACAAGAGCATACATCTCATTTGTTGTGAACTTGTTAGCTAGGTATAGCTCTGCGCCAACCCGACGCCATTGGATTGGTGTAAAAGATATCTTTCGATACTTGAGATGTATGATTGATATGGGCTTGTTCTATCCCTACAGAGAGATGATGGATTCGGACTTATCACACACTAGGAACACCGCCAACATTGGCCTGCGTCCTTTATCCCCATCCAAAAACAATATTGGTGTTTTGGAAGGTTTTGCTGATGGTGGGTATCTCTCTGACCCACACAAAGGTCATTCCCAAACTAGTTATGTGTTCACCATGGATAAGACCGCAATATCTTAGAGGTCTACAGAACAGACCATTGTCACTATATCGTCGAACCATGCAGAGATTATTGCTCTTCACGAGGTGGTTCGTGAATGTTTATGGATTGGATCCATAATTACGCATGTTCGAAGAAATTGTGGTTTGAAGTCTACCACAGATGAGCCTACCAGCATTTATGAGGATAATGCTGCTTGTTTTGAACAAATGAAGCAAGGCTACATCAAAAGCGACAACACTAAGCATAATCAGCAACAACAGACTCTCCTCAAGATCAAAGTGAACTAGGTTCAATCTAAGGACAGTGTGGTAGACTGCAGACTTGCTCACTAAGTCATTGCCAAAATTCCACTTTTGAGAAACATGTTGGTAGCATCGTTTGCGGAGGTTATCCAAACTCCCATGATCGTAGTCATCAGGGGGAGACGCAAACATCAGGGGGAGATGTCTACATGTTGATCTCGAAACGTGAATGGTGTGTTGTGCTCTTTTCCCCCTTTGACCGAGGTTATTTTTGTCCCACTGGGTTTTTGTTACTCGACAAGGTTTTTAATGAGGCAACGAGAGGAGCACCACATTTGGGCGACACAAGGGGGAGTGTTTAAGTAAATCCAGAATATGTGTCCGGCTTAAACTCTAGGTTACTTGCTCTAGTTGTAATAGGGTTTGTATTAGAGATAATCTCAGAGAATCTTAGTAGATATCCAATCAATGTACAATTATGTTTTCATGTACAACTCTCTCTCTATGCTTGTAATCCTCTATATAAAGAGACCCCTATTATCATTGAAAGCACAACAAATTCTCTCTCAAATATCGATTCCCTTAACATTTTGCTTATTTTTTAGACTATTTTATTCTCACCCCTTTCTTACATAGAGAGAGAGAGAGAGAGAAGTCATAGGAGACTTCGCCGGAATCCGGTTACCGGTCGCGAGCTCAGATCACTGGCCGTGGGAATCCGGTCACCGACCACCGGATTTCTCTGAAACCCTAGCTGGAGATCTCCAAAAAGGTCATTTGAAATTTCATAGGTCGCATGAGTGGTTTATGAGCCACCCAATAAACCTTTATTCACCCCAATAAACTTTTATTGCCCCCAATAGACATTTATTGGGGGCAATAAAAGTTTATGAAACCTGGCCAGATGTCCCCAAAGAGGTCCACGGAGATCTTATAGGTCGCCGGAGAGGTTTATTGCCCCTCCAATAGACCCTTATTGCCCCCCAATAAACCTTTAGATCGCCGGAATATGAACTAATCTCCATAAAATTAGACAAATAAAACTTTGATTAAGGAAAAAAATAAAGAGATTACTTCAATTCAAAACATTTATTGGGGGGCAATAGGGGTTTATTGGGGGGTAATAAAACCAATAAAATTTGGAAATTTAGAAGGAGGATTAATCTCCAAGGGCAATAAAAAAAAAGTTCCGCCATATTGGAAAAATGCATTGAAAAAATTAAACAACTATATACAGGTTCAACTTGAATCTATAGGATAGATGTCAGAAATTATATTATACTGTAGCTCTGTAATGAGCAGTGTCATCTTGTACATAGGCCAATAAGAAGATAGAAACTAGACTAGGTCAAACTTTACTGCGACTAAACAAAACCAAGAAAGAAATGGTCGTAGGGCTCTAGAAATAAGCAACAAAGTAGCCATTTAAAAACACTTTTACAGATAATATGATAATGTTCTTTATCAATGATGATTTAGAGAGAAGGATATGAACCTTTCCTTTGTAGACTAGCAGTAGCATGGTGGTACGAGACTTCAAATGAAAACTTGCCTACAAACTCATTCCACCACCGCAACTTGGTGAATCATAAAGACTTGTTCAACAACATGTGAGGAAAAAGCAAAACCCGAATCCAGCGAAGTCGTCGACACAGATATCTCACTCTGGGGTGTGCCTCTATTCAATTGATGGAGAAGAGTATCTAGAGGCTTGAATTGAGAGCTTTAACAGCTACACCACTGGTGCCACCTCCGAGACCGGTGATTTCAAGAGGTACGCTGACTCCACCGACGTCCCCAACCTCCAATTCACCTCTTACTCCGACAACTCCAACGGCCGGGGGCCCCGAACTAGTTCACTTGCTATGAAACCAGCTCCAATGTAGCCCGGTCGGATTCCACCGGCTACGAAACCAACTCTAATGTCGCCGGGCCCCGTCCTTCACCGGAGAGAGAGAGTTTCAGTATTTAGATCGGAGAGGGATGGGAGAGAGAAGAGAGAGAGAGATCGATGGCATGGATGTAATTTATTAATTAGGTCGAGGGTAAAGTTGTCATTTTACTTTATTAACATGTGTGACTGAGGGCCTTAGTTAACGTTAGAGAGAGAGAGAGACATAAGAAGTATAGTGTTCACCTCCCGCCTTAGCAAGAGACTATGTCCACTTGAAATGTTTAACTATGTGTTTGGGCCTTGTGGCTTTAGAGGATTACAAGAGATGTAATAGGATGGTCTCTAAGTGGGAGGAGGGATCCATTTTATAAAGAAGGCAGTCACTCTCCTTTACATGTTTTCCAATATGGGATGCTAAAGTCCTACTCTAGTGCATAAAAGCTTATCATGAAGCATATTGATGATGCAGGGAGGGTGACTTCCCGGCGAGGTCTCGGCCGCTTCCGACTACCACAGGGTAGGTTGGATATAGGGATGCGGGATGCATGTCGCGGTTGAGCCCCACCATGGCTTGTGGGTCCCTTAAGAGAGTGTTACTTATGCTTGGTGACATAATTATTCCTCCATACGAGTGGAGGAATCCACATACTTTAAATTGGGTAATTGGAAATAAAAATCTGTTGTTGGGGTAAGTGGAATAATTTTGACTCATTTCAATGCTTTTGGTCAAGGACCCTTAATTCTTTGATGTTAAAGAACTAATAAATATAAAGTTTGTACATTAATTAGCTACTGAGAAGAGCTCATCTTCTGGTGGTTGAGAGCACATCCTCTTTGTAAGAGGTCAGGGATTTGACCCCTCCTCTTATCAAATTTTATCAATTTTTGGAATTACTCGATGAAGAAGTAATAAATACAAAGTTTATACATCATTATATATATTGAGAACAACACGTGCCCTAGTGGCTGAGAAACAGAACTTTTTTTTATTAATTTTATCCATTTTCGGGATTATTCAATGAAGAAGTATAAATACAAAATTTATACATTATATATTGAGAACCACTCGTGCTCTAGTGGTTGAGAACAAAATTTCTTTATAAGAGCATCTTGACCTCTTACTACATTTTGGGAATTATTTGATATGTATAGGCATATATGGTCGGTACGGCATACCAATATTCATACCGTACCCTAGCTGAACCTGAGTCTTTGTACCGCTTTGAGCTGAAATGTTAATAAGCCAATAATTCGGCCCAATGCTATATGGGCCAGTTCGAAAATCGGTTGGTTCGGCTCATTTTGCTCAAAATGCCAGCCCTACTTCTTTGGCCAATACCAAGATTAGGGTTTGGCTTTTCACAGCTTCTTGTTTTTATCATATATTGTAGAATGAGAAAATTTGAGAGTGAATAACGCGTACTTCTTCATTGATAATAGGGCCCTTTTATATAGGAAAATCTAATACTACAAGAAATCCTTGTCTGTCCTAGTTAGGCGGTGAGTTCCTTGCTTTGTCAAATGGTCGCAACCTCCTAGTGACAGGATGAAACTAAGTGTCACCGAATTTATTTTCCGGTGGCAACATAGTGGGAAAGCTAATCAAATTAGTATATTATGGCTTCGAGTAAACATTTACTTTCCGGTATGTCGCTGCATTTGTAAAGCGAATAGAGTGTTATGAAAATTAGCTTTAAAGTGGTCTCCAGGTCAAAGAGGAGAAGTCAGTCTCATGCATGTGCTCTGCACGGGGTTAATTAGTTAATTCTGTTAATTAGCAGGTTTAGCCTAATTAAGCTTGTTATGGTTTACTTAATTCTGCTCACTCCATGTGTGACACGTGTCTACATGATAAGGGATATATAACCCTTCCCCTGTAGCTGCAAAGGCATGGATGAATATCAGTTTATTATCTTCTTCTTTTCCTTTAATTTTCTTTGCATTTTCTCTCCAGTTAGGGCCCTTACCCTAACAATTGGTATCTAGAGCCACCCGATCATGGTGAAACTCAAGGGTGCAGGGTCTAAATCAACCTCTCCTCCTCGTGTTGCTGATGAACCTCTTGTTTCCGGCGAGCTTTCTCACCTGGAATATGAGCTGCAACTCCATCGCGATGAGACTAGCGCTCATCTTGATGAGATTCAAGCTTCTATACAAGACTCGATGGCCACTTCCTTAGCTAGTTTCAAGTCCTTATTAATGGAGGAGTTCAAGCTTCAGCTCACTACTCTTATCAAGGACAAACCCCCTGTCAACGATGCCGGAGACATCGCCTTTCCTCAGCCGGACGAGACTCTCAGATTTGGGTCCATAACATCACCGGTGATGCAGCAACGATTAGTCAGTGTTACAGAATCTTCATCATCCACAGTGGCTAGATCTGAGGGTAACCATATTCATCCCTCAGATACTTGTGCTTTTAACATTGGCAATGATGATGTGTTGTGCAAAACTACTGAAATTGTGCCTACTATAGTGGATTCATTAATTGGTGGTAATCATGTTGGTAAGAACAAGGTGGTTTCTCAAATTGATGGATCTAAACATGTGAATGCTAGTGGAACAATGGCCCAAACAATTAACTCTGTGGGAGGCACTCAATTCCATTCAATGCGGCAGCCTACTATGGAGTCACATCCCTTTAATGTACCTCATAGTTCAATATATGCTGGCATGAGCCTTGGTTATCCACAGGGTGTCAACCAACCTATACATGACCATGATCCCTTTATGATGACCTACTCTGGGCCATATTCAATATCCATGATCAATTTTACACCTCATACAGTTCAGCCTACACATCCATCTGTTATACCTCACTATGCAAATACAAGGGGGCACACACCCAATTCTAATGTGGTTTCCACCTTTGCCACCACCACAACCACTCAGTCATCACCTCTTAATTATCAACAAGCTGCCCCAATGCCACCATTAACACATTTTGCCTCCACCATATCACCCGAGCCAAACCAACTATTATCAACCAGTTCCACAAATGCAGCCAAATTATTTTGGTTTTCCTTTCATTGATCCTAACTTACCTACCATGAAACAAATGAGGTTAGAGTTCAATGTGTTCAGTGGAGGAGACCCTGTGGAATGGCTTAACAAGGCTGATCAGTACTTCGAGTTCTACCAAATACCAGAAGAAAGGAAGCTGTTAATTGCCACAATGCATTTGTCTGATAAGGCATCAGATAAATGGTATATGTTTAGACATGAGTTTCCTAATACTTGGCAAGGGTTGGCTGATTTACTAATGAGGCAATTCAGTGGGTTGGCTGATTTACTAATGAGGCAATTCAGTGGCTATAATAGATCTGAGTACCAAGCTACTTTAGCAAGAATGAATCAAACTGGTTCTGTGGAAAGCTACAAGGAACAATTCACCAAACTTTCCAGAAGGACACCTGGTTTTCCTCCTGAGGTATTGCTGTCTTGTTTCATTGGAGGCTTGAAGGAAGATATAAGAGTGGATGTTCAAGCGCAGAAACCTCGGACCCTATATGAAGCATGTGAGCTTGCTAGAGTCTATGAGACAAGAAATGAAAGTCACAGGAACTTTTCACGAAGCTCTTACAGTCACAAAGTAGCCACATGGAGCAGCAAGTTTACAACTGATGTTATGACTAACTTAAGGCCAAGTGGGACTGCTTTCACTCCTCGAATCACTCACCCCAATTCAAGTCCCTCAAGTGGTAGTAATAATGTCAGGGTTAAGCTCTCTGATGCTGAGTTTGAAGCTAGAAGAGCTAGAAATCAATGTTACTTCTGCAATGAGCCATACAAGCCTGGACACAACTGCAGAAAAAAGGGTCGGCTGATGAGCATGGAGATTGTACCTAATGATGATGAACTATCTGAGGGCACAGATGAGCAACAGTTAGTGGAGGTACCTCCAATTGTTGATATTGAAGAGCCACTGATTAAATTGCAGGTTATGGGAGGAGAAAATGCACAGCCAGCTACTATGCAATTGAAGGGAGTTTTTAACAAAAGAATGGTGCACATACAAATTGACTCTGGGGCTACACACAATTTTGTTCATCCTCAATTACTCAAAGGCTCCAAAGCTCAAATACACCAATTTTCACCCTTAAATGTGATCTTGGCCAGTGGGGCAAAAATGCAAACTAAGGGTGAAGTGAGAGTACAGATTAAGCTACAACAATTTGAATTCATGGATGATTTTTACATCTTACCAGTTACTGGATGTGAGGTTGTGCTAGGAGCTGGTTGGCTTAAATCATTGGGAGATATTTTGTGGAATTTTGAAACCATGAAAATGAAGTTCACAGTTGGGGGTAGTACCTATCAACTGCAAGGGGAGACTACTGCAGAAGCTTCTGTCATCAGTTGCAAGGCAATGACTAAACTACTCAAGAAAGAAAAGGAAGCTATGCTAATTCAAGTTCAACCTACAGTGCCTGGAGTGATGAATCAAAATGTGGAATCACAACACCCTCAGATACAAGCCCTTATTACCAGGTATGCTGAGATTTTTGCCACTCCAACATCATTACCTCCAACCAGAAACCAAGACCATAAAATTGAGCTGCTGCCTAATACACCAGCTGTGAGTGTTAGACCATACAGCTATCCACACTTCCAGAAGGCTGAGATAGAAAAGATTGTGCAGGAATTTCTTGACAATGGTGTAATCAGGCCAAGTGTAAGCCCATTTTCATCACTAGTTCTGTTAGTAAAAAAAGAAGAAGATGGAACATGGAGAATGTGTGTGGATTACAGGTCATTGAATGCAGTCACAGTTAAAGACAAATATCCAATTCCAGTGGTGGATGAGTTATTGGATGAGGTTCATGGATCCACCATCTTCACTAAACTGGACCTGAGATCTGGATATCACCAGATAAGAATGAGCCCTGCAGATGTAAGTAAAACTGCATTCAGAACACATAATGGCCATTATGAGTTCTTGGCAATGTTCTAAAACTCGGCCGCCCAGGCCGCCTAGGCGCTGGGCGGCAGCTCTCTGACTCGATTAACGGTAAATCGGTGGGATTGGGCGGGACAAATTTGGGCGGCCTCCTAGGCGGCCTGGGCGGGTATACGATTAGGTGCTAGGCGGTCGAGTCGTTTGAATTGGGCGATCTGGGAGGGGGTTTGGGAGAAGATGATTACGGTGGCTCCGTGGAGATCGGCGGCGGTGAGGGCTTGACGGAAGATGGTGCGTCGCGTCGCTAGTAGCCGAGTCGGGATCCAGAGGGCGAGGGCTTTTTTAGTATTTCTGCTCAGCTCGGAGGAGAGGCGCTTGGTGAGGTCCTCGGAGTATATTGATGATGGCTGAGGTGTTGCAGTCGAAGCCCTTTTGAGGAATTTGCAGATGTGGATGCATGGTGTCGTTGTGGGGTGAGTTCTGGACAGACTCACCATTGTTGTTGGCTAGTTGCAGATAAGAAGGAAAAATCAAAGCAAAGCTTTGAGTGGGTGGAGGGAGATAAATCGCAAGGGAAAGTCAAAGTTTCTTATCTCATAGGAATGTGGATAGAAGGGGCACGTGGGAAGTGGGAACAATGGTCAGCTTTTGGACGTTGAGTCCAGGGCATGTGTACCCACTTCTTTTTTTTTTTTTTTTGTGTGGATAGAAGGGGACAATAACACACTCCCTACATATATAAATATATAAATACATATATATATATATATATATATATATATATATATATATATATATATATATATATATTTAAGGCATTAAGTCTTGATATAGTCTTTATTATGTAAATAAATGCTATAAAATTAAAATTAAAATTAAAATTACAAAAATACAAATCCGCCTAGGCGCCGCCTAGTCACCCGCTTAACCACCGCCCGACTAGCGCCTAGCGATTTTTCGAACCTTAGTTCTTGGTTATGCCATTTGGCTTGACAAATGCACCTTCTACTTTTCAATCTGTCATGAATGATGTGTTGAGAGATTATTTGAGAAAGTTTGCTCTAGTTTTCTTTGATGACATTCTAGTTTACAGTTCTTCCTTGGAGGCACATGTAGATCATTTGGAAAAAGTCTTTAGGACCTTACAACAACACTCACTCAAGGTTAAACAAAGTAAATGCAGCTTTGGTGTGTTAACAGTGGAATACTTGGGACATGTAATCAGTGCTCAGGGAGTAGCAGTGGATCCAGCAAAAATCGAGTGCATCAAAAACTGGGGCAGACCACACACTCTTAAAGGTTTGAGAGGTTTCTTGGGACTTGCAGGATATTACAAAAAATATGTTAAAATTTTTGGCACTATAACTAGACCACTCACTGATATGTTGAAGATTGGAGGCTTCCAATGGACTCCAGAGTCTGTAGCAGCATTTGACAACTTGAAACAAGCTCTCATGACCACTCCAGTTTTGGCATTACCAGATTTTTCAAAGGAGTTTGTCATTGAATGTGATGCATCCGGAGTAGGAATTGGAGCAATACTTTCTCAAGAAGGGCACCCCATTGCTTTTCTAAGCACAGCTTTAGCCCCAAGACACATTGCGTCAGTCTATGATAGGGAAATGCTAGCTGTAGTATTTGCAGTTCAGTACTGGAGGCCATACTTGTTGGGAAACCACTTCAAGATATACACTGACCATAGAACCATTTAGTATTTTCTGGAGCAGAAGATTTCTACTCCAACTCAACAGAAATGGCTGCTGAAGCTTGCTGGCTTTGACTACTCAATCCATTATAAGGCAGGTAAAAATAATTCAGCACCAGATGCGTTATCAAGGAGGGAAGTGTTAAGCGACATTAATTCTGAGGTCATTTCCAAATATGGGACAATGAGTGTAATGACTGGAATTTCATCACCAGTGCATGATTACCTCCAAGACATTCAGGCAACCAATACACTTGACCCTGAATCACAAGACATTATTCTGCAGCTGGAGCAAGGCTTAACCAATTCACCACATTATTCCCTCATTGATTCTCAGCTGCTATACAAGGGCAAAGTATATGTACCTCAAACTGGAGATTGGAGGAACAAGATCATTAAAGAGTTTCATGATGGTTATAGCGGGGGACATGCTAGTGTTCACAGAACCAAGAAGAGAATTACAAGGTCCTTTGCTTGGCCAGGATTGCATAAATCGGTGAAGACCTATGTAGCTACATGCCACAACTGTCAACAGAACCACTATGAAACAATTCAGCCTCCAGGTCTTTTGCAGCCCAATGTGATTCCAGACAAAAAGCTTGGACAAGAATTTCCATGGACTTCACTGAAGGGCTTCCAACTTCATCAGGTAAGACTGTAATAATGGTGGTAGTGGACAGGTTGACTAAATATGGTCATTTTATACCATTGGCTCACCCCTATACTGCTGCAACTATTGTTTAGCATTTTGTCAATCATGTTTTTAAGCTCCATGGAATGCCTGAATCCATCATCTCGGATAGAGATCCAGTGTTTTTAAGCAATTTTTGGGAGGTTTTCTTCAAGGTTCAAGGGACATCTTTGGATAAGAGCTCAGCTTACCATCCACAAACAGATGGCCAAACTGAAAATCTCAATAGGACTTTGGAGCAATATTTGAGATGTGTTATTGGTGAAAAGCCTCATTCATGGGTGGAAGCCTTACCTTGGGCTGAATATTGGTACAACACTGCTCACCATTCTACAATTGGCATGACACCATTTCAAGCATTGTATGGTTATGAACCACCTGCCATTAGGGCGTATACACCAGGTTCCACAGCAATAGAAGTTGTTGACAATCAGCTCCAGACCAGGGACACATTGTTAGCTGTAATCAAGAGGAACTTGCAGGTAGCTCAGGCACGGATGATCGAAGTATTTTTATGATAGAAATCATTCTGACAGGACATTTGTTGAAGGGGACTGGGTGTACTTGAAGCTTTAGCCTTACAGACAGCAATCTGTGAAGAAAAGACTTATCCACAAGCTGGCTCCCAGGTTTTATGGTCCATATCAGATTGAGGAGAGAATTGGTAAAGTGGCCTATAACTGAAGCTTCCTAGTTCAGCAAGAGTTCATCCAGTGTTCCATGTGTCCTTGTTGAAGAAGAAAATTGGTGATTCAGCTGTAGTCTCTGGCCACCTACCTCCAGACATTGATCCACACAATCCCAGGTGGTACCCGGCTAAAATATTGGACAGAAAATTTTTCAAAAAAGGGAATGAGCCAGTTACCAAGTGGTTGATTCAATGGCTAGGAACAACTGAGGAAGAAGCTACATGGGAGAAATCTGAAGAAATCCTGCAACGTTTTCCTGATTTTCAAGCTTGAGGTCAAGCTTATTTTATGGGGGCTGGATTGTTATGAAAATTAGCTTTAAAGTGGTCTCCAGGTCAAAGAGGAGAAGTCAGTCTCATGCATGTGCTCTGCACGGGGTTAATTAGTTAATTATGTTAATTAGCAGGTTTAGCCTAATTAAGCTTGTTATGGTTTACTTAATTATGCTCACTCCATGTGTGACACATGTCCACATGATAAGGGATATATAACCCTTCCTCTGTAGCTGCAAAGGCATGGATGAATATCAGTTTATTATCTTCTTCTTTTCCTTTAATTTTCTTTGCATTTTCTCTCCAGTTAGGGCCCTTACCCTAACATAGAGTAGCTGAATGTGTGCTCTTTGTTAAATTGGTGCATGTTAAAATACATACTTTTTGTAGAGACTCTCGGTATTATTTCAGGATGTTCTCCTTATGCTTATTGCAATTTGGGGTTCAGATATCATGTCCCCCCTCCCTCCCAATGTATTCTACAGTTTCATTAATGACCAAAGCTTAAGGGCAGCCGTTCTGCCCTCTTTCAAAAAAAATAAAAAATCATTTTCAGAATATGAATAGGAAATCCAGAGCCCTTATTACACAAGGATTCACATTCCAATTTCCAGTCACACCAAAACTGCAGTTACAGTATATACTTTTTTTTTCTTTTTCTAAATCACAAATTGTCTTATTTGGAGGGTTGATTTTTAGACCTAGCTCATCCCTCATGGAACATTGCGCGCGGGAGGAGTGGAGGACAAATACTAGTTGATTTTGTTCCTCATTTTTCCCAAAATTTATGTAATAGTCTTGCTCATACATATATTTGTTTTGTCTTTTTCGACGAATTTAGGCGCTCAACTGATGTTGAATTGAGAATATGGCACTTTCTTTGTATAACTTTGATAATTTGAATTCAGCAAAGTGATCGATGGTAGCTAGCTTCAGTTGCTTAACAATTGTGTGATTAATCTTGCATTTATTGATAAAGTTGGAAGATAACTGACTGATTGAAACTGTTGGGCATACCGGTTCAAGACGAGAAATGTTTGATGCGCCTTATAGCATGTGTCTCATCACAGGTGATTTTCTGAGAAGGGGTTCAGCCATTGACAAAATTTTCGGCTGCAGGTTTTTGCTTTAGTGTTAGCATTTGCATGGTTGGCGTATTTTGAATGGGTAAAACCTTGAAACAGGTAGGATGCCCGCTGCGTTGCTCCTTTTGTGACACTGGAAAAGGAGGGTTTTCAAGGAATCTTAAGAGGCATGAAATTGTTGAGCAGGTATGGGTTGTCTATTCCATGCTCTGTCTTCAAAATCCATTTTGAGTTGGAGCTGTTTGTGTTTCCTGTACCTAATTTGAGAACATGCACGGCTGAAATTTTCTTACAAGACATATTGAAAAGTATAATTGAATTAACATGGAATTGCCAATCCCAAAACGATTAAGATTTGACATTCTTTATCTGATGTTTTCTTTTTCAATTTCATGAACCATAACTTTGCTGAAACAGATGGAGCATGATCGAGAAGGTTACCTTATCTAGAAGAGTCCAATCATCTGGTAGAAACCATAACACTTCTTATTATTCGATTGAATGACAAGCAAGATTGTAAGGAAAAAAAAGTTCATTGAATTATGCATGGAAATAATACACAACCAATTAAACAAGTGCAAAACAAGCAAGCAGTTGTGATCATATAATTACCACAGAAATGGGAAACAGCTGGTAAGCTTTGCACCCTCCAAGTAAGCTTCTTCAAGATCGGCTTCTGATAACCAGCGATAAGCACCTCGAAGATCTGCATACTTCAAATTAGTCTTGCTCAACTTGACACCTTTCAACATAGCTTGAAACAAGTTTGCTCCCTTCAAATTGGCGTTTGTAAGATCAGCATTGTTTAAGGTTGCATAACTCAAGTTGGCTCCCTCCAAATTGGCATTTTTAAGATCAGCATTGTTCAAGGTTGCACGCCTCAAGTTGGCTCCCTCCAAATTGGTATTTCTAAGATCAGCATTGTTTAAGGTTGCAGACAACAGTTCTGCACCAGAAAACAAAGCTCTACGGAGATTCGCCCCAGTAAATGAACAAAATACCAATTTTGCAATGCGAAAGTCAGCACCCTCAGCATCTGCTATGTCGAACTTTGAACTCATAAGATTTGAATGTGAGAATGACACATTTCTTAGACATGCACTCCTAAAATCACTGCTTGTGAAATTTGCTTGAGATGAAAGATTGAGGCCACAAAGTTTAGCACCTTGAAATTTACGTCTATTTGGATAGGGAGCTGATCCAAATGAACAAATATAACTGCTTGTAAAATCTGGTATATTATCCTTCAGCCCATGTAGTTGATAGTATTCTGCTTCTCTGAGAAGTTCTTTGGCATCAACAACTTCAAAGTCCGGAAGAACACCGTGCCGTAGCCAATTAAGAATGTGACTAAAAATTTGGCCATCCCTATCATAAAAAACATATTTGATTTCAGGGTCTTGGTGCATAATTGCAGCAAGCTTAGAATTAGGTTCCCGATGAATCAAAGTATAAACAGTCGTGCAGAATTGTTGTCCTCCAATGTTGAGGCGAACTATAGAGGAAGAATCAAACTCTTCCTCTGACATTGCTCTATGCTCTGAGAGATCTGTTGAAAATACAAGAGGAAAAAATAAGTTAGACAAAAAGATTGAATCCACAGATTTGATATCCTAGTAACTTTTATGGGCAAGTATTGCAGATGATGATAGGGAGAGCAGGTACACCTAGTAAGCTACTTATAGAGGTTTGGACTAGCAAAACGAGCAACTCACACAGATTTAAATCTGTGTGAAATACTACTATTTCACACGGATATCAGTATGTAAAAGGCTGTACCTACGGTGCAAGCACGGAATGTTTTTCGGTTGCCTTCAGAGGGGGCGCTAATGCTCAACTCACACTGTTTTTAGAGTCCGTGTGAACCATTTCCGCGGGTCCCACTATATCTCCACATTCATTATTAATATTTAAATTATTTTTGGATTCTCAGTCCGTGTCAAATGTCTCCACATTTCACACGGACATAATTTTCTGAGTGAAAAGAAAAATATTATTTAAAAAAAAATTGCTGCCAGAAAAAAAAAAAAAAAAAAAAAAAAACAGAAATTCACAACAAACCATTTTTTTTCTCTTAACATTTCAATACTTTGTTCTCAATAAATTATACAAAGAAAATTCCACAACAGCAAAACTTGAAGTATAGACTTTTAATTGTAACATAAACTAACTTTATACAAAGAAGGATTACATTGTATTTGTGGTCAAATAAGGAGTAGAGCAGCCACACGTTCTGGTGCTTCAAAATATGCTCAACTGCTACAAGAGAACCAGCTGAATCCCTGAGATATTAGAGAGATATTGGCTTTCAGTTAAAGAATAATACTCATAAAGTCCCCTAAAAGAGTTAACAGAATGAAACAAAGAACAATGAATCACTTTGTAAACTCAAAGAACAAGAACAATCCATGAAAGAAAACTCAAAAAGAACAAAGAGAAGTACACACCCCGCTATAATGGCCTTCTCAGCTTCCAGAAAATCAATGAAATACAAGGTACGTATTAGTATGAAACACAACAGAAGACGTGGAAATGATTCAATCAAACAATGAAAAGTAGCATCTTCCAAACCCAACATGCCCAGACCTCCATGCCTTGCTGCAATCTATAACATAAAATGAAAAACCAATTGAAACTCAGATCAGATCATCAAAACACATAAATTCACACAAAAAATGAATCTCTAAATAGAATTAACTTGTAGATTTACATTCAACATTTATAAGAGCTGGAACAGATATACCAAACCTTTTCAAAGAAGGACAAGGTTTGTTGCAAGTCTTCATCAATAGGAATTGATGGGTGCATCATCATAGGACGAGCACTTAGGCACTAGGGCAGCCACCTGTCATCATACGGCAACCATTTCATCTATCAGGACAAGGCACTGTGCAACGTAAAAGACTAGTTGTGTCTAGGAAAGTACAATGTACAAAAGCTGATATGAAGGGGAACATTCAAGATGAATAAAAAGCACAAGCACTCCAGAAGAACACATCAACCATATTCAGGGAACAAAGAATACTAGCATGGATAATTAACCACAACAATAAATATGTTAGCAAAGAGCACCTTACTTACACTGTCAACAACAACAACATCAACTGAACCACTCCTGATTAGAGTGTCTACACGACTGAGGGCTTGCTCTCCACAATCAGGTTGCGATAGAAATAGATTCTCGGTCTTTACCCCAATCGCCTGAGCCAGTGTAGGATCAAGAGCATGCTCAGCATCAACAAAAACACAGTAACCTACATGAAGTGGCATTAACCAAGGAACACCATTAACCAACAATGGTAGTTCCCTATACAAAATTATAAGTTCGTTGACATAAATAGATATTGGAAGTTCTAAACCACACAAGAAATGAGGTCGCAACCCTTTCTTCAGTAAAGAATACTTCCTTCACATAACCTATAAGCCAAATGCAAAATAAGAAACGATTCTGCAACAGATCTTAAGAATAGTTTGAATTCTACATTCATACAAGATAGGGAATCAATACCAAGAGCCTCATCCTTGTCCCTTTCATAAGATGGCCATTTTTATAGCTAGGTGTCTCTAGTTCATCTCATTATGGAAATTACAAATTCACAAATACTATCTAAGGATTGAAGAAAGCACAATCAATGTTAACAATGCAGGCCTTCGTAATTGAATGGGAAAGGGTAATGACATTTTCCCACTATACTCAATCACATACCTATTATGTAAGTAATCATCCAATTCAAGCACAAAACAATTGAAACAACCAAATTAATCAGTTCAACAACAACAAAAAATTCATGAGAAAATGGATTGGGAAGTTACCAATTAAAGAGAAGAAGAAGACGAAGATGACATGGACGAAAAAGCACAAGCTTTTGATTCTCATGCTTGGAGATGGGGATTCCAATCTCAGCAGAAGCTAAAACTCCGATGAAGGCGCGTGTGGCAGTCGACCGGCATCAATTGGAGACAAGAATTCATGGCTAAGACAATCGGCTTGGTCTGAACTCGTTGATGGCGGTGGCGTCTTGAGAAAGTGATTGTGGTAACTTCGAGTAATGGTGCAGTCTTTTGAGGTCGTGTGTTGGGGTGGTAAGAACCGGGCTTTGGTCATCTCTCTCCACTGCTCTTAATGGTGGTGGCGGTGTGAGATGGGGAGTTTGTGAGGGAGACAGATAGAGAAAGAGGGACTGCAGCGGGTTTGAAAGGAAATTGAGGCAAAAAAAGGATATTAGGGTTTAATTAGAGGCTGCGTGGTTTTCTTTGTATTGTCACTGTAATCCGTAGGAGATGCATTTACAACTCTAACAGATATCCGTGTGTAGTTAACTGCGTTTGATCATTTACATGAATCTTTCCATTCTTTCGCACGGATGTTGGTGTGTATGCTCAGTTCACACAGAAATCCGTATGAAAAAGTATTAGTCACGGACATCTGTCATTCTATAATTTATTTAACACAAAAAAATAACAATTTCTGAATAAATTAATATATTATGTGTATTGAAGTCTGTGTGAATTTTGATTCTCACAGCTAACCGTGTGAATAGATTATAGTTTCACACGGAAGTCTGTCTCTAATGTTTTTTTCACACAGATTTCCGTGGTTATTGTTGCTGCATAAATTCTTATGGACCCATACATACTTATTTCACACGGTTATCAGTTTGAATTGGTATTTCACACTGATATCCGTGACTTTCAAAAATTTGTGTGAATTAAATCTGTGTGAGTTGTTTGTTTTGCTAGTAGTGAAATACTAGGTCTCTTATAATGCACGTGCATTATAAGAGACCTAGTATTATACTAATTGAACCTCTAGAGTTCTAATTCATTTCTTATCCTACTTAAGCCAAGTTATAGTAGGTCTTGTGTCCATTGACAACTCAAAATCCATGTTGATCAAAGAATACTAAAATGTACACATGCAAAACAACAACCAAGAAATTGAAGGGGGCAAAAAATTCTGAGTATGATTGATTGATTGAGGAAAATTCATGTGCCAATTAAATAATAAGCATGTGCACTCATTCATGCATATATAACTTCTAGTGCCAAAACCGTAACCCAAGTCCTTCACCAGTTGGAATATGATAAAATGTACATAAATTTTTGAATGAATATCGGAACCCTAATATTACATGTACTTGGTCCTACTGAATGGTTTTTACTTTCAAATCCTCAAATTTATAATTTTAATAAATAAGCTACTAACAGGCAAAGACTAGATCGATATCCAGTTTAATTCTTATATTGCATTTTACATATATATGAATTGCATAGGAATGGTTCTCTACAGTTTCACGAGGATAAAGAAATCAATGGAGGGAACTAAACTACGATATATAGTTGCAGGTAGGAGAGACATCAAATAGATCAGAAGCAGGTAAATCCCTATAACCCCGTAGCTTTAAGACGGTTGTTGCCGTACAATACAGAAACATCAAGATCATATATATAATCACAAACACATATACATTACAAGTGAACAAAGGAATCAAGACATATATCAATCATATCAAATAGAAGTACGTGATCAAGGACTAGAAGACCAACCTTGTTCATTCATCTGGACTGCCATTGAGGATGAGTTGAAGCTGAAATGAAGTAGTCTAAAGGAAACCTTCTGTGAAGCACTCAGAAATGTGACTGCCTAGACGGAATAGCTACTGTATTTCAACGTGTTCACAGTGAACACAGGGACATCCTTTTATGGTGCATTTAGGATAACTAACTCAAGCTCAATTCCATCAAAGAGCTTGAGTTCCAATCCAAGTTTGCTACATGTGAATATCTATAGATATCTTAATGTACAAGATAATCACATGTGCGTATTCCATATACTTATCAAACCAGCTAAATAGGATAAATAAATATTACATAGTTAATATGTTTTATTAATCTCACATTACTTATTCTGCTTTTATACAATAGTTGTTATGCTTTAGGATTCTAATATTTGTCCATTCTAACTAGCAGTTTTTGCATAGGGTGCGGCTATTGTCACTCTACTAATTACTTTTTTCACTCTACAAGTTTTCAATTTATTGAAATACTAAAATACTCTAATATAGAATTACAATAAAAGACAATATCTTATTAAAAATTAAAATATGTTTTTCTTATTACACCCTACAAAATACGTACTTAAACTTCATTGTTAATCTCTCCATTCATCATTTTTTTTTTGTTTTTAAAAAAAAAAACTCACCCCATTCTCACCCTTGATGGGGCTCGAACTCCTGACCTCTTATATATGAGACCAAAGCCTTACCATTCATCATTAAACCTTAACGCTTTATTTCTTAACATTCATCATCTTCAATCGTCAGGGCCGGCCCTGAGCCTAGGCGAACTAGGCCTAGGTCTTCGGCCTCATATTTTATGGGCCTCAGGTTTTATGTTGCCCAACCCAAAAAAAAAAAAAGACATGAAAATTAAAAGAACTTCGTGCGACGCCTGCTGCTCCCTCTTCATCTTCTTCCTCCTCCTTACCTTCTATAATTCTATTCAACCCCAGACACTTCAAAATCTCAACAAAATCTAACTACCCAAAATCAAAAATCAAAGACCCAAGAATTCAAAGCACTGAATTCGAGCTAACAGAAAAAGAATTTGACACGTGGAGGAAACCAAATAGAAAAAGAATTCGAGTTAAACCCTTGTACCATTGGAAATGGTATTTTGGATACTATAAATGAGTGAACTAAGTAAACTTAAAAATTAATATATATATATGTGTATATATATATATATATATATATATATATATATATATATATATATATAGGGTGAGAAGAGAATTTAGGGTGAAGAAAGTGTTGGAGTTTGAATAGAGATCTGTCTAAGATTTTCTTCCTCACTCGGATCCGTCTCAAGGGGAAGTACCTCTCCAAAATTTGTCTAGAAGAGATTTCTCCATCTCAAAGGGATATTACCTCTCCAAGATCTGACTGGAGGAGATTTCACCTCACTTGAATCTTCCTCAAAGAGATTTCTTCTCACTCGGATTTAGCTCAAGGAGATTTCCAAACGCTGCTGGATATCTAAGTCAGTTATATTAGAGTTTGAATAGAATTCAGTTTTTGTAATTTGAAATCAAAAGGACAAGTCTGATAAACTTACCTTTTGAGTTTGAACTAAAGAGGTTATTGAAAGGATAAGTCTAAATAACTTACCTCTTCAATTTAAACTGAAGTGGTGTCTCAAACTTAATATAAACCCAACATGCCTTCCTCTCCAAACAACACAACAACGTATTCCTTCCTTTCCTTCAGAGAGAAAAAACACTGAGTACGTTTGCTAGAATTCAAGGTCTGGTGCTGGGCTCTTGGATTAAAGATAGTTGTATCCTGGTAGTCAGAAGCCTAACGAACTACAAGCACTGAGTAGGGGTGAAATTTTGTCTAAAGGACATTGCCAATCTGCAAGCCTCTATCAAATCACAAGCCAGTTCTCTTGCAATTACAATTCCTTTATCTCAGATACATGTTGTGTATTGTAATCTATATACTATTGTATACATTATTGTTGTAATTATATATATATAT